>NC_091157.1:4091143-4126143 GCF_040958095.1 Procambarus clarkii
CCTAACCTAACTTTTTCGGCTACTCAGCCTAACCTAACCAATAAAGATAGGTTAGGTTAGGTTAGGTAGGGTTGGTTACATTCGGTCATATATATGCCCAATGCAGCCCTGGGAACTCGCCTCAGTCATGACGCTCTCCGCATTGGAGTTGCCCTTCGCCTTGCCGCCCCCATCCTCACCGAACATAGGTGCATCTGCGGAACTGCGATGGCAGACCAATATGGTCGTCATGGTCTGGTATGTCGTAAATCACAGGGTAAAATTACAAGACATGAAGAAGTCAACGACATCATCAAGAGGAGCCTCGCCACAGCCCGCTGCCCGGTACAAAGAGAACCACACTTATCCAGACCTAACGACCCTCAGAAGCGCCCTGATGGGGTCACCTTGCTGCCTTGGAAGGATGGTAAGCAAGTGGTATGGGACTACACGTGCGCTGCCACACTGGCCAGTACCTACCTCCACTACAGCACACGTGAAAGCGGTGGTGCTGCTTCTTTCAGGGAATCGCAGAAAATTATTAAATACAGAGGTCTAGCACACTGCTACAGCTTTGTTCCGATCGGCTCGGAGACCCTCGGTTCGTGGGGAAAATGTGCATTGAAGTTCCTGAAGGAATTGGGGGACAAATTAATCAGCGCTACAAATGACCAGAGAGCAAAAAGTTTCTTGTTCCAGCGCCTCAGTGTTGCGATTCAGAGGGGAAATGCCTGTTGCGTCTTGGGCACTAGTCCAACTTCAGAGGAATTCGAAGAAGTGTTTGACTTGCAACAATGATCGAACCCGTCTGTGACATTCATCAATGTTTCCCATTGTTGTGTTTTTCAAGAGATCCATAACCTTTAAGCACCTTTTTGCATTATTATTTTTGTATCAACCCATGTATATCTTGTAACCATCAAATGCATAATAAAGCACAAAAAATAAAAAAGGAAGGGGGTGGTAGGAGAAAAGCAGACAGAAACTGTATTGGAGGGGATCTAAACATTCCCTCTAATGCGTTATGCGTGGTTTCCTCCGAGGCTATGGGTCCTCCTTCTTCCAGCTATAGGTGGTACTCCCTTCTATATATAAAAAAAAAATATATATATATATATGTGTATATATATATATATATATATATATATATATATATATATATATATATATATATATATATATATATATATATATGTCGTACCTAGTAGCCAGAACGCACTTCTCAGCCTACTTTGCAAGGCCCGATTTGCCTAATAAGCCAAGTTTTCCTGAATTAATATATTTTCTCTAATTTTTTGCTTATGAAATGATAAAAGCTACCCATTTCATTATGTATGAGGTCAATTTTTTTTATTGGAGTTAAAATTAACGTAGATATATGACCGAACCTAACCAACCCTACCTAACCTAACCTAACTTATCTTTATAGGTTAGGTTAGGTTTGGTAGCCGAAAAAGTTAGGTTAGGTTAGGTTAGGAAGGTTAGGTAGTCGAAAAACAATTAATTCATGAAAACTTAGCATATTAGGCAAATTAGGCCTTGCATAATAGGCTGAGAAGTGCGTTCTGGCTACTAGGTACGACATATATATATATATATATATATATATATATATATATATATATATATATATATATATATATATATATATATAAGCCTATACTTGCATAAACCACAAGTGAAGATTAACAATCTTTGGACAACACCCACCAGTGGGACTCGAACCCAGAAAGCACAACTACCTTCCAGTAGCTGGCATAACTAGTATGCTTTAACCCACTACGCCATCAGACCTTACAAAAGAAGTAGATAGTTCGAGATATATATATCTCAAACATCTCCACCTCCCGAAGGCACCAGATGAGTGAGGGGTCAGTCTGCATTTTTCGTCAAGCCACTGTCAATGTGAGAGAACTCGTGTCCAGCTTATAAGCCTATACTTGCATAAACCACAAGTGAAGATTAACAATCTTTGGACAACACCCACCAGTGGGACTCGAACCCAGAAAGCACAACTACCTTCCAGTAGCTGGCATAACTAGTATGCTTTAACCCACTACGCCATCAGACCTTACAAAAGAAGTAGATAGTTCGAGATATATATATCTCAAACATCTCCACCTCCCGAAGGCACCAGATGAGTGAGGGGTCAGTCTGCATTTTTCGTCAAGCCACTGTCAATGTGAGAGAACTCGTGTCCAGCTTATAAGCCTATACTTGCATAAACCACAAGTGAAGATTGACAATCTTTGGAGAACACCCACCAGTGGGACTCGAACCCAGAAAGCACAACTACCTTCCAGTAGCTGGCATAACTAGTATGCTTTAACCCACTACGCCATCAGACCTTACAAAAGAAGTAGATAGTTCGAGATATATATATCTCAAACATCTCCACCTCCCGAAGGCACCAGATGAAGGAAGGTAGTTGTGCTTTCTGGGTTCGAGTCCCACTGGTGGGTGTTGTCCAAAGATTGTTAATCTTCACTTGTGGTTTATGCAAGTATAGGCTTATAAGCTGGACACGAGTTCTCTCACATTGACAGTGGCTTGACGAAAAATGCAGACTGACCCCTCACTCATCTGGTGCCTTCGGGAGGTGGAGATGTTTGAGATATATATATCTCGAACTATCTACTTCTTTTGTAAGGTCTGATGGCGTAGTGGGTTAAAGCATACTAGTTATGCCAGCTACTGGAAGGTAGTTGTGCTTTCTGGGTTCGAGTCCCACTGGTGGGTGTTGTCCAAAGATTGTTAATCTTCACTTGTGGTTTATGCAAGTATAGGCTTATAAGCTGGACACGAGTTCTCTCACATTGACAGTGGCTTGACGAAAAATGCAGACTGACCCCTCACTCATCTGGTGCCTTCGGGAGGTGGAGATGTTTGAGATATATATCTCGAACTATCTACTTCTTTTGTAAGGTCTGATGGCGTAGTGGGTTAAAGCATACTAGTTATGCCAGCTACTGGAAGGTAGTTGTGCTTTCTGGGTTCGAGTCCCACTGGTGGGTGTTCTCCAAAGATTGTTAATCTTCACTTGTGGTTTATGCAAGTATAGGCTTATAAGCTGGACACGAGTTCTCTCACATTGACAGTGGCTTGACGAAAAATGCAGACTGACCCCTCACTCATCTGGTGCCTTCGGGAGGTGGAGATGTTTGAGATATATATATCTCGAACTATCTACTTCTTTTGTAAGGTCTGATGGCGTAGTGGGTTAAAGCATACTAGTTATGCCAGCTACTGGAAGGTAGTTGTGCTTTCTGGGTTCGAGTCCCACTGGTGGGTGTTCTCCAAAGATTGTTAATCTTCACTTGTGGTTTATGCAAGTATAGGCTTATAAGCTGGACACGAGTTCTCTCACATTGACAGTGGCTTGACGAAAAATGCAGACTGACCCCTCACTCATCTGGTGCCTTCGGGAGGTGGAGATGTTTGAGATATATATATCTCGAACTATCTACTTCTTTTGTAAGGTCTGATGGCGTAGTGGGTTAAAGCATACTAGTTATGCCAGCTACTGGAAGGTAGTTGTGCTTTCTGGGTTCGAGTCCCACTGGTGGGTGTTGTCCAAAGATTGTTAATCTTCACTTGTGGTTTATGCAAGTATAGGCTTATAAGCTGGACACGAGTTCTCTCACATTGACAGTGGCTTGACGAAAAATGCAGACTGACCCCTCACTCATCTGGTGCCTTCGGGAGGTGGAGATGTTTGAGATATATATATCTCGAACTATCTACTTCTTTTGTAAGGTCTGATGGCGTAGTGGGTTAAAGCATACTAGTTATGCCAGCTACTGGAAGGTAGTTGTGCTTTCTGGGTTCGAGTCCCACTGGTGGGTGTTGTCCAAAGATTATATATATATATATATATATATATATATATATATATATATATATATATATATATATATATATATATATATATATATATATATATATATATATATATAATATAGATGCGTAAATAGATAGATTGATGAATTATGTATAGATAGATGGATATGGATAGACAGATATAGATGGAGAGATGTATATATAGATGAGGGATAGACAGATCGATTGATGGATAGATACATAGATGAACAAAAAAAATGGATGGATGGAAGAATTGAGAATTGAAATTAAAATAAGTTTATTGAGGTAAAATACACACAAAGGGATGAGGTAGCTCAAGCTATTCTCACCCCGTTCAGTACAACGTGTTCATACATATATAGACACACATCACAAACAATAAACATATTACCGAACATTCTGAGTGGTAAACATGTACGTTTCTTCCTTTACACATTCAGTATGTTACCAGACGTACACACACATACTTCTATGACTAGGTACATAGACAATTTGCAATATATATTCAGACAATTCAACAAAAGGTTACAATCTTGGTGCAAAATTCTTACATCTCTCTTCAGAATATCATCAATCTTTCCGTTGTGACACATCCAGACTATTTGTTCAGGAACAGTAATTATTTCAGTGTTTCTCTATACATTAATCAACGAGCAATCATGTACATAATGGGTGAGGGTGTGAGCCCTAATATACCACATAGTTTACACTTGGTGTCATTACCATTAATATCTGTGACATATTCAACGTAATATTTGTACCCCAAGACTGAGCAGTATGTGTACAGAGGCACTCCAAACATTTCTCTTTTTACGCGACAGAGAGAGACCCGGGCAATACCGAGTACCCCCTAAACTGCAATGAAGCTTATAGCATATAATGCCTAACCTATTAAATGCTCACTATCTTTAATACTCTTCTTCTACAATGCTCATCCCATCAATTGCGAATCGTAAATAATGCTCAAATTTTAATGAAGGTATATTTTGGATTCATTATATTCTGGAGTCATTCAAATAAATTATGAATAAGATGGTCCATCGTGTGGCATTAACTCGTTATGAGGGAATTGAATTCAGTGAGCACGAGTTGTTCTTCGCGTTCCCATAGTGTTCTCACTCTCATGGTGCGTGGAGTGAATAGTTTCGGTATTTGAGTATTTATGATGGGTTGTCCGACTGTTATGTGAAGGGTTTAAAGATTTAAAATTCTTCTTACATCTTGGGTTTTGTCTAATATGCAAATTATATCATTTGATATCATTTGTAAATGATATAATTTTACCAGTGACTCCTTATGGAGTCACTTCTCCAGTTGCAGAGGAGGATTGTGCAACTCCCTCGGTACAAGCCATTCCTCTTGTTGATTACTTTTGCAGGGTATCAATATTTCCATATATTTCTTCGACCCATTTGCATTATCAGCTTACACTTGTGTTCTCTTGTCTTACTCTCTCTAAACTTAAGGAGGCTGACCTTGGTCACCTTGTCTGTTACCCTCAGTATCTTGTATCATTTAATATCACCACAACTATCACCACCATCACCACCACCATCACCACCACCACCATCACCACCATCACCACCACCACCACCATCACCACCACCATCACCACCACCATCACTACCACCACCACCACCACCACCACCACCACCACCATCACCACCACCATCACCACCACCACCACCACCACCACCACCACCACCACCACCATCACCACCACCATCACCACCACCACCACCACCACCATCACCACCACCATCACCACCACCACCACCACCACCATCACCACCACCATCACCACCATCACCACCACCATCACCACAGTCACCACCAACCTATCGTCTTCAACATCACCACCACCACCACCACCCACCTGTGGTCTCCACCACCACCACCACCCACCTGTGGTCTCCACCACCACCACCACCCACCTGTGGTCTCCACCACCCACCTGTGGTCTCCACCACCCACCTGTGGTCTCCACCACCCACCTGTGGTCTCCACCACCCACCTGTGGTCTCCACCACCCACCTGTGGTCTCCACCACCCACCTGTGGTCTCCACCACCCACCTGTGGTCTCCACCACCCACCTGTGGTCTCCACCACCCACCTGTGGTCTCCACCACCCACCTGTGGTCTCCACCACCCACCTGTGGTCTCCACCACCCACCTGTGGTCTCCACCACCCACCTGTGGTCTCCACCACCACCACCACCATCACAACCACTACCAACCTATCGTCTCCATCATCACCACCACCACCACCCCCCCCCCCTTTACCTATGGTCACCGCCCCAACCCACCTATGGTCACCACCACCACCCACCTATGGTCACCACCACCACCACCACCATCCCCATACTGCATATGATTACTTACTACCAATTACCATAATCACCACCTACCTATATAGGCCTACGATATAGGCCTAACCCCCTGCCACCTACAACTCATCATCACCACCTTCCACCACAAACTACCACACAAGCCTACCATTGCTACCCCAACTACCACCCCTCACCTCCCACTAATAATGAACCATGTAATTACCTTAATGAAAGGTCTCCGCTTGCCATGGGCTGCAGCGATTAGAGAGAGATAATTATTGAACTGCCTCGTTAACTGCCATTACAGTCGTTAATCAAGCTATTCGTGCTCTATTATCACCTCACTCGCTCTCAATGCCTTCTGGAATGTTCGATCCTCTCTTGCTATAGAAAAATAATATAATGACTTATGGTAGATATTCGAACCCGTCCAAAAAATGATGCAAATGGTTATATATATAAGGCTAATTGGAACCCATTTACTATATAATGTTTCTCATTTTGATCCAATTACAACTGCACGAATGGAATATCAATTCTAAGATGATGGATCCAATTACAGGTGTTCATGGGGGATATGAAATAACTATAAGGCTTGCTACCTAATGATAGTAGTGTGAGCCAGTGACGTGTTCTCATTAGAGTATACCTGAGGTATACTTATATACCAAGAACAGTGGAGAGACTGTAGTATACTTATATGCCATATATGCTTACAAGACCCTGATAATTAAACCTATCGAAAGATAAATTGCAATTATGTTTTCTTTATTGCATGCAAATGAGGAGATAAGATATCTTAAGTTCCCGTAATAACTAAAATGGGGTTAGATTGAATATCTTGATATCACAAGTCTTCAGCTTCTATGATGCTTCAAGTACTGGGAGATGATGCGAGAATGTCGAGGCTGTATAATGGACTCGAACCCGCATCCCTGCACTACCAAGACACACATACACATACACAGTGAGCTCATCGTGGCTTAGTCGGTTGAGCGTTTGCCTGGGGATCGATCCCGCATAAGAGGATTCGATCCCACAAAAGAGGGTTCGATCCCACAAAAGAGGATTCGATCCCACAAATGAGGATTTGATCCCACAAAAGAGGGTTCGATTCCCAAAAAGAGGATTCGATCCCACAACCTCTGTATTTTCTCAAGAATCGTGAGGATTATAAAGGGATTCGGTCCTCAACCCGTTCTCTCAACTAATGTGTCCCATTTTGTACGCTGTGGTCCCTAACGTACAGAATAAGGGGAACTATGGAAACTACCGACTGGCAAATCTCCATGTTTTTCTCTATATAAGGTGGTTAAGTAAGGTGGATAGTTTAGGTTCGTGTGTTGTAGAACGCTGCATTTTGTACGTTGCAGCGTGGATTGGAGGACTTCTCAGGGAACTGATTGGATGATCCTTAAGTCATGGATTGTGGAATTCTCGAGACGTTGATATATTAGCTCACAGGCTACGGATTAGGTGATTAGCTAATGTTTTGGTTGCAAATATGATGATTTATAGTAGATGGATAACATAATCTTTATTCTGTATTCCTTGAAAATCTGTTGAGACAAGAAAACGTTCGGATTTTTCGTTCCATTTCCCTCCTGGATACTTACGTATAACCAAATCACGCCTATTTATGATCATTCTTGCATAATTTTTATTTAATAAAACTGTGTGAATCCTACGACAAGGATTGGTCAGTTGTTAAGATAAACACATGATAACGTGAGCTTTTCGATATTAAATATTGTAACTGGAACCTTAAAAAGAGGGTCTTATGCTTCGAGTTGAGTAATGTCTGTCATACACTTAGCAAGCAAAGGAAGTATATGATATCAAATTGCATTCATTCTTGTGACTGAGATATCCCCTTATTCTAAACAGGAGGGTACAGGAGCAGATGATTCTGACTCCTGTTAGCAGGCTGAGAGCTTTCCCTTCCCATAGTTCATGGTAAGCCTTACCCTACTAGTTTTACACACAGGTGGGTACAAGAGTAGACGACTGCTGACTCCTGTTAGCAGGCTGAGAGCTTTCTCTTCCCATAGCTCATGGTAAGCCTTACCTTACTAGTTTTACACACAGGTGGGTACAGGAGCAGACGACTGCTGACTCCTGTTAGCAGGCTGAGAGCTTTCCCTTCCCATAGCTCATGGTAAGCTTTACTCTACTAGTTTTCCCCTGGAACATGACCGGCTAACCGGCTAACGACCCAATTACTGCTAGGGGAAACAGGTGCTAGCAGATACGGATTGGCGACCAGACAATCCTCCCTTGCCAGGACCCTTTTGCTGAAGCACAATGAGTTTTAGTTTCCATTTGTGAAATAATTTGAGGGCCAAGTTGATAATCCTTCAAGCCAAAAAAGTTCCTTATGTTTTGTAGAAAAATTAATATTTCTTACTTTTAATGATATACGTATTTCAATAAAACAATCAATGATCTTGAGACTTTGGATAGTCAGGACTTTGTGAGATATAATGAACAATTTACTTTATGTAGTCTAGTAGTCTACGTCGTTAGCTACCAACCGAGGATCCCTTGTGTGATTCTCTTGCTTGGGGCACCATTCTATTTCCAGAATGTTTCGGGTACCTGGGAGATAGACAACTGTTGTGGGTGGCATCCTGAAGATGATCAGTAGCTGGTCACAATAAGCCAAATGCAGGTCCATGATTCGTCAAAATATTGACATTACGAAACCTGTACATCTCTCAGTGATTAATGCTGCTTTGTTTACATTTATTAAACAATTTACAAGCTTCTTAACGTCAGAATCCATTATTTTTTTGTATTATTTAAGCAACTTCGAAATGCTTCGTACCTCAAACTGTTTAGTCTGCCATGACTGAGAAAAGATGAACAGGTTTCGTAAGTGGATTCATAAATACTTGAAGAATCCTGGCGCAAGCTTCCAGTCCCCAACATGGGGAACCCAGATCTCACCTGTACTCACAACTGTCTTGTAAGGTGGAGTCGTGTTGTCACCGAGGCGCTGGAGTGGCGGCCACGGCAAGTCTTCTCCCCATTTTGGGAATTTTTAATTATCTCCTTCATAATACAAGACGTGTTGAATGTCTGTAGGAGCTTATTTCATCTGTGTCTATATGCTCGCTCGGAAGCACACACGGGTGAGTTGGTGTACTCAACTAGTTGTGCTTGCGGGGGTTGAGCTCTGGCTCTTTGGTCCCGCCTCTCAACCGTCAATCAACTGATGTACAGGTTCCTGAGCCTACTGGGCTCTATCATATCTACATTTGAAACTGTGTATGGAGTCAGCCTCCACCACATCACTGCCTAATGCATTCCATCTGTTACCTACTCTGTCACTGAAAAAGTTCTTTCTAACGTCCATGTAGCTCATTTGGGTACTCAGTATCCACCTGTGTTCTCCTGTTCGCGTACCTCCGTTGTTAAACAGTTTAGTCTTATCTACCCCTGTCAATTTCATTTAGAATTTTGTAGGTGGTGATCATGTCTCCCCGAGCTCTCCCGTCTTCCAGTGACGTATTGGTGTAAATGTGTGTGTGTGTATTTACTATTTGCATTTACTATTTGTGTCTGCAGAATTGAGCTATTTAGCTCTTAACCCCGCCCTTCTAACCAATCTATTTTTCCTCTATTATGTCTACTTCATATATTTCTCTCTAACACACACATCCCCAGGAAGCAGCCCGAAGTAGCTGTCTAACTCACAGGTATCAATTTACTGCTAGATGAACAGGTGCATCAGGGTGAAAGAAACTCTGCCCATTTGTTTCCGCCTCCGCCGGGAATCAAACCCGGGCCATTCGGACTACGACCCCCGAGCGCGGTCCACTCAGCTGCGAGGCCCCGCGGCTGTGTGTGTGTGTGTGTGTGTGTGTGTGTGTGTACTCTCTTAGTTGTACTCACCTAGTTGTGCTTGCGAGGGTTAAGCTTAGGCTCTTTGGACCCTCCTCTCAACAGTCAATCTACTGGTGAAGAGATTCCTGAGCTTCTCGAGCTCTATCATATCTACATTTGTATAGAGTCAGCCTCCACCACATCACTTCCTAGGGCATTCCATTTACTAACTACTCTGACACTGAAAAAGTTCTTTCTAATGTCTCTCTGGCTCATTTGGGTACTCAGCTTCCTCCTGTGTCCCCTTGTGCGTGTACCACCCGTGTTAAATAATCCATCCTTGTCCACCGTCAATTCTCCTAAGAGTTTTGTATGTGGTGATCATATCTCCCCGTACTCTTCTGTCTTCCAGCGACAAGAGGTGCAGTTCACGCAGCTTTGACGTGTGTACAGTCCACGCACAGTGTGTGTGTGTGCGTGTGTAATTACCTAAGTGTAATTACCCAAGTGTAGTTACAGAATGAGATCTAAGCTCCTTGTGTCTGCTCTTCCCAGTACTCACTGTCGTATAACGCTTTGAAAGTACTGATGGTTTTGGCCTCCACCACCTTCTTACTTAACTTGTTCCAACCGTCTACCACTCGAATTGCTAAACAAAACTTTCTGATATATTTTCGACACCTTGTTTCCTTAGCTTGAATCTGTGCTCTCATTGGCACAGATTCATTTGTGCTCTCATTTACACTTTCCCTTACAATCACCTGGGGTGAGGTGGTACAAGACGTGATTGAGATGAGCAAGTGGTCACGTCATGTACCACTTCAACCCAAGTGAATATAAGCCTTTGCAAATGCATAGTAAACCACCAAGTTTCAGCCCCGCTCCTGTGCCAGGTAAGTCCATCACGGGCTCACCATAGCTCGTGCTACTTGAAACTTTTAGTTCCCTGTAGCTGAATCTTAAACAACAACAACAAGCATGGTAAACACTGCGATATGGTACGAACAAGCCACTGGGGACTATTCTTTCAAGGCCTTACAAAAAGATATGCAGGGCCATTGCAGTAGCCATACACAGACTCAGACTTGGTTACAAGTGCTGCTGGGAGGTAATAAACCCAATAGTTAAAGAGTGTCATATCTGTGGAACAGAAGCAGAGGCGCCACTATTGCACTACTTACTGGAATGTGAAGCTGCTGAAAACTAAACATCAAACTAAACATTAATCCAACGACAGCAGCTGCATTAGATGCACATTCCACAACCACTACAATAATTAGAAAAGCTGTTAAAAAATGGGACTCACTAGTGAACATTCTGCACCTACATCCGCCACCAAGATAATGTTATTAAAACACGACTAAAACAGAAGCAAAAAGAAACAGGGAAAAAGGAGGAAACCCCAATTCCATTTAAAACTTTAACCCAAATATCAGAGTAACAAGGTTATCTCGAATAGCCGAACTCAATTACGGGCTCACCATACCCCGTGCTACAGGGACATTTCGTTCATCAAAAAGTCAACACCAGCAATCAACAGTCAATTAACGCACTACTACATTCTACCCACTTCAAGACCCCATATGGGCCAATAGGCCCTCTGCAGTTACTTTCATTCTTATGTACCCACCTCACACAATAATCACCTCACCCAAAACTAATATAAAAGCAAGATGTAGGTTAAATATATCCATAGCAGACATCTCCCGTCACGCAGGGTGCAGCCGCACCTCCACTGATCTCCAGTATCAGCTATTGATACTGGTAATTGCTCAAAAGGCCCACCACTTACGGGCTATTCGTGCCCGTGCTACCTTTTGAGTGGCTTAATCTTCATCAATCAATCAATCTAAAAATATCCAGACTAGAGACGAGGCAAACTATAGCCCGTGCCCGCTCCGGTGCCAGGTAAGTTATGGGCTCACCATAGCCCGTGCTACTTGAAACTTGTTCCGAGTAGCTGAATCTATAAAAACACCTACGAATAATACCTCCAACAGTCATGGAAAAGAGCAGATGTAACAGTCATGGAAAAGAGCGAAGGTTTCCACACTGCAGTCTACACTAAGGAAACGAACATAGGAATGTGCCTAAATGCCAACAGCGACTGCCCAGACAGGTACAAAAGGAGTGTTGTTAACGCACATGTCGACCGTGCTCTCAGCCACAGCTCAGAATGGAAGCAAGTCGACGAAGAACTCTGTAGGGTAAGGCAGGTCCTAGTCAACAACGGCTTCTCCAATGGTTTCGTCGAAGACATCATAAGAAGGAAAGTGAAACGCCATGCAACCTCTGAAGAGACAACTAACACAACACCTATACCCCCTATTAGACTATTTTACAGGAACTTCTTTTCCACAGCTCATAAAACGGAGGAAAGGGTCCTGAAAGATATTGTTAATAGAAACGTTATCCCTACAGACAAAAATCAGAGGATACAACTGACGATTTACTATAAAACCAGAAAAACGGCCAGCCTACTCATGAGAAACTCTCCAGACACAAAGCAGAACGCTTTAAAAGAGACCAACGTCGTCTATGCATTCAAATGCCCTCTTGGGGACTGTAAGCTCAAAAAAACCCAGTATATAGGCAAGACAACAACATCTCTTTCTAGGCGTTTAACGATGCATAAGCAACAGGGCTCCATTAAGGAACATATAATCTCTTCCCACAACCAAACCATCGCCAGAGATATCCTAGTAAACAACACAGAAATCATCGATAGATACAGCGATAGCAGGCGGCTTGACGTTTGCGAGGCACTACACATTAAAAAGTCAACACCAGCAATCAACAGCCAATTAATGCACAACTATATTCTACCAACCTCAAGACTCAACCAACCTCATAGTAGGCCGATTACGACGTTCTGGCTACTAGGTACAACATATATATATATATATATATATATATATATATATATATATATATATATATATATATATATATATATATATATATATATATATATATATATATATATATATATATATATATATATATATATATATATATATATTATATATTAGTATATTTTGGTAGCAGTCTTTCCTGTAGACATATATTATTAAATATGACCGAAAAAGTAAGATTAATAATTCTAACACGAATTTTCTCAATCTTTCGTACATTTCTTTTCACTGTTGGAGGTAAATCAAAAATCAATTCTCCAAAATTCATTTTTATTTCTAGTCTGACGCGACACGAGCGCGTTTCGTAAAACTTATTACATTTTCAAAGACTTTAGTTTACAAATACACAACTGAATAGAACTTACGCATCTCCGATTTTATATCTACATTTGAGAGAGGTGGATGGAGTGAGGTGGCATTAATAGGGTATTAATTTCATCAACACAAGACAGAACAAGAGGTGGCATTAATAGGGTATTAATTTCATCAACACAAGACAGAATACGAAACAATGGGTATTGAATAAAAGTGATTGTAGAAAGCCTATTGGTCCATATTTCTTGATGCTTCTATATTGGAGCGGAGTCTTGAGGTGGGTAGAATATAGTTGTGCATTAATTGGCTGTTGATTGCTGGTGTTGACTTCTTGATGTGTAGTGCCTCGCAAACGTCAAGCCGCCTGCTATCGCTGTATCTATCTATGATTTCTGTGTTGTTTACTAGGATTTCTCTGGCGATGGTTTGGTTGTGGGAAAAGATTATATGTTCCTTAATGGAGCCCTGTTGCTTATGCATCGTTAAACGCCTAGAAAGAGATGTTGTTGTCTTGCCTATATATTGTTTTTTTTGGAGCCTACAGTCCCCAAGAGGGCATTTGAAGGCATAGACGACGTTAGTCTCTTTTAAAGCGTTCTGTTTTGTGTCTGGATCCAGACACAAAACAGAACACGAAACAATGGGTATTGAATAAAAGTGATTGTAGAAAGCCTATTGGTCCATATTTCTTGATGCTTCTATATTGGAGCGGAGTCTTGAGGTGGGTAGAATATAGTTGTGCATTAATTGGCTGTTGATTGCTGGTGTTGACTTCTTGATGTGTAGTGCCTCGCAAACGTCAAGCCGCCTGCTATCGCTGTATCTATCTATGATTTCTGTGTTTACTAGGATTTCTCTGGCGATGGTTTGGTTGTGGGAAGAGATTATATGTTCCTTAATGGAGCCCTGTTGCTTATGTATCGTTAAACGCCTAGAAAGAGATATTGTTGTCTTGCCTATATACTGGGTTTTTTGGAGCTTACAGTCCCCAAGAGGGCATTTGAAGGCATAGACGACGTTAGTCTCTTTTAAAGCGTTCTGTTTTGTGTCTGGATCCAGACACAAAACAGAACGCTTTAAAAGAGACTAACGTCGTCTATGCCTTCAAATGCCCTCTTGGGGACTGTAGGCTCCAAAAAAAACAATATATAGGCAAGACAACAACATCTCTTTCTAGGCGTTTAACGATGCATAAGCAACAGGGCTCCATTAAGGAACATATAATCTCTTCCCACAACCAAACCATCGCCAGAGAAATCCTTGTAAACAACACAGAAATCATCGATAGATACAGCGATAGCAGGCGGCTTGACGTTTGCGAGGCACTACACATCAAGAAGTCAACACCAGCAATCAACAGCCAATTAATGCACAACTATATTCTACCCACCTCAAGACTCCGCTCCAATATAGAAGCATCAAGAAATATGGACCAATAGGCTTTCTACAATCACTTTTATTCAATACCCATTGTTTCGTGTTCTGTCTTGTGTTGATGAAATTAATACCCTATTAATGCCACCTCACCCCATCCACCTCTCTCAAATGTAGATATAAAATCGGAGTTGCGTAAGTTCTATTCAGTTGTGTATTTGTAAACTAAAGTCTTTGAAAATGTAATAAGTTTTACGAAACGCGCTCGTGTCGCGTCAGACTAGAAATAAAAATGAATTTTGGAGAATTGATTTTTGATTTACCTCCAACAGTGAAAAGAAATGTACGAAAAATTGAGAAAATTCGTGTTAGAATTATTAATCTTACTTTTTCGGTCATATTTAATAATATATATATATATATATATATATATATATATATATATATATATATATATATATATATATATATATATTTAATGTAATATTTTTCTAAATTCAATAAAGCAAAACTTGGCCAGTAATAATCTTTACTTGAGAGGTTCACATCGCGCGCTACAGCCCTCTTCCAATATCCTGCCGTCACAAACACCTTCCATGAGTCCTGGATCCTAAAACTTTCAGCAAATTACTTTGAGTTCCAAAAACAACACGGAAAAAAAGAATTCTCATCATATTTAAAACGCATTTCGCTTTTTTAATTAAGCTTTACTCTTAGTAACCTTCATTGAGTGCCTCATTAACATCGACGGAGCTCCCTCTAGTAAAATTCGTGATTAAGTGGAAATCTCTTCGCTTAAGCTTAGATGTAAGCTTATGTGAGATTTCTGAACTGCTAAAACCTACGAGAGTATTTGAACCACTTGTGTTATTAAACACTGTTGATGTGTATATATATGCATTAAACTGTGTAACGTGCTTAACAAGACTGTTACTTGCTTAGCTAACCGCCCACGGGATGGATATGTGATCTATTACCTCCCACGGGTTGGGTATAGGGCCCACTACCGCCCACGGGATGGATATGTGATCTATTACCTCCCACGGGTTGGGTATAGGGCCCACTACCGCCCACGGGATGGATATGTGATCTATTACCTCCCACGGGTTGGGTATAGGGCCCACTACCGCCCACGGGATGGATATGAGGTTCAGTACCGCCCACGGGATGGGTATAGGGCCCACTACCGCCCACGGGATGGATATGAGGTTCAGTACCGCCCACGGGATGGGTATAGGGCCCATTACCGCCCACGGGATGGGTATAGGGCCCATTACCGCCCACGGGATGGATATGAGGTTCAGTACCGCCCATGGGATGGGTATAGGGCCCACTACAGCCCACGGGATGGTATGAGGTCCACTACCGTCAATGGGATAGGTATGGTGTCACTAACGCACACTGTATGGGAATATGGTCGACTAGCGCCTATGGGATGGGTATGTGGTCCTCTACTGCCCACGGTATGGGTATGGGATACTCTACTGCCCACGGTATGGGTATGGGATACACTACTGCCCACGGTATGGGTATGGGATACACTACTGCCCACGGTATGGGTATGGGATACTAAACTGCTTACGGTATGGGTATGGGATGCTCTACTGCCCATGGTATGGGTATGGGATACACTACTGCCCATGGTATGGGTATGGGATACACTACTGCCCACGGTATGGGTATGGGATGCTCTACTGCCCATGGTATGGGTATGGGATACTCTACTGCTCACGGTATGGGATATTCTACTGCCCACAGTATGGATAAGGAATACTCTACTGCTCACGGTATGGGTATGGGATACACTACTGCTCACGGTATGGGTATGGAATACTCTATTGCACCCAATCCCGGCATGAGGCCAGGCTTGACTTGTGAGAGCCTGGTCCACCAGGCTGTTGCTTGGAGCAGCCCGCAGGCCCAACCCACCACAGCCCGGTTGGTCCGGCACTTCTTGGAGAAAGTTATCGAGTATTCTTTTGATGATGTCCACGGTTGTTCCTGTAATATTTCTTATACTCGCTGGGAGGATGTTTAACAATCATCTCAAGATAACCTCAAGAAGAAGATAACCGCGGACCTCTGATGTTTATGCAGTGTTCTCTGATTGTGACTATGGCACCCCTGCTCCTCGCAGATTCTATTCTGCATTTTCATCCATATCGTTCACTCCAGTTTGTTGCTATTTTACTGTGTAAATTTGGGACCTGGCCCTCCAGTATTTTCCACATGTATATTATTTGATATCGCTCTCGTCTCCTTTCTAGTAAGTACATTTCGAGAGCTTTGAGACGATCCCAATAATTTAGGTGCTTTATCGCGTCTATGTACGACGTATATGTTCTCTGTATTCCCTCCATTTTAGCAATCTCTCCTTCTTTGAGGGGGAAAGCAAGTACTGAGCAGTACTCCAGACTGGACAGTACAGGTGATTTGTATAGCACAACCATTGTGATGGGATCTCTGGATTTGAAAGTTCTCGTAATCTATCCTATCATTTTTCTAGCTAATAGAGAACTGCAGAAAGCCTATTAGCCATGCAATGCAGTTCCTATTAATACACAAACTCAATGCATGTCTCTAATCCACGCTTGAAACAATCGTCGCCTTTTGCTTTACGCAACAGTTTGATCCATAAATCAACTACACTATCCTCAGACCAGTATTTACCCAGGTCTTTTCTAAATCAAGACGTATATCCAGTTTGTATCCATTGTTATATCCTTCTGTATATATGTATTTTTTTTGAGATATATACAAGAGTTGTTACATTCTTGTACAGCCACTAGTACGCGTAGCGTTTCGGCATGGTCCCTGGAATACGATCCCCGCCGCGAAGAATCAGTATATATACCGTATATATAGTATGTATATGTACGAAGAATCAGTATATATACAATCAGAAGTATACCTGTATCATATAACACGTTATGCGTCGCTGTTGTAGAGAACGTAAATTTAACTATATTTATCCATCTTTATCTGTATCCAGTCTTTAACCTTTATCTCTATCCATTCGTCCCATCCCTAATCCTGATCCCTTCCAAGTGCTATAATGTCGTAATGGCTTGGCGCGTTCTCCTGATAGTTCCCTTTCCTATCCTTCTCCATAAAGGACGTCTTAAAATCCTAGGATAGACTTTATCTTTTCTGTTGACGCTTCAGCAAATGTGCATCCATTCTTGACCGCCGTTGCCTCGGGTCTGTCTGTGAGTTTCCTATCTGTCTGTCTATCTATTCATCTACATATTTATTTATCTATCCATCTATCCATCCGTCTATTTATCCATCCATCCCTCCATCTATCTATCCGTCCAAAAATCCATATATTTATTGACTTCATCTATCCATCCATCTAGAGTAACGCCAGTTCATAAAGGAGGTAATCCGGCAGACATAAACAATTATAGACCAATATGAAACCTACCCATCCTATCAAAAATATTTGAAAAAATTATCTACAAACAGCTCTACTCCTATCTCGTAAAATTCGACATTCTTAGCCCCTGTCAGTTTGGCTTTCGCCCCCAAAAGAGTACCAACGATGCAATTATTAGTCTCCTTGATATAATTTACTCAGCCCTTGATTAAAATGAGTTTCCGATTGGACTTTTCATTGACCTGAGAAAGGCCTTTGACACTGTTAATCACAATTACCTCTTACGTAAACTCCATCATTATGGAATCCGAGGCCATACACCGGACTATATCCAATCCTATCTTAGTGATAGACACCAATGTGTAGCCATCAATAATATAACCTCTCCCACTCTACCAATAACCGTTGGAGTGCCACAGGGCAGCATTTTGGGACCTCTCCTATTTCTTATATACATCAATGATCTACCTAATGTCTCTAACATTCTGAAACCTATTTTGTTTGCTGATGATACTACCCTCATCTACTCTAACCCCAACCCACATACACTAAATGATGTTGTTAATAATGAACTAAAAAAAAGTCCACTTATGGATGTCAACCAATAAACTAACACTTAACATAGAAAAACCTACTACATCCTATTTGGAAGCAAATCTACAAATGCAATTCAGCTTCAGATAGATAATGTAAACATTAGCAATAAAAATGATGGAAAGTTTCTTGGCCTATTCCTAGACAAGAGACTCAACTTCAGCACCCACATACAACACATAACTAAGAAAGTCTCTAAAACAGTTGGGATACTCTCCAAAATCAGATATTATGTGCCTAACTCTGCTCTCATCTCTCTATATTATGCACTAATCTATCCCTATCTTAATTATGGTATCTGTGCATGGGGTTCAACCACTGCAAACCACCTCAAGTCCATCATCACCCCAGCAAAAATCTGCTATCAGAATAATAACAAATTCTGCTTTCAGAAAACACTCAGTCCCCTTGTTTAACTCCCTTAACATGCTAAACATAATCTCACTCCACAAATTTTCTTGTGTCAATTACATTTACAAAACCCTGTTCTTAAACGCAAATCCTGCTCTGAAACTCTCCCTGGGCAGAGGACCCATTATCACCACACCAGAAATAAATATATCTTTGATATCCCCAAAGTCAAACTTAATCTTTGTAAACACTCTATGCAAATAAAGGGACCCAGTCTATGGAACTCACTCCCTAATGAATTGAAAAGCTGTCCAACTTTTGCGTCATTCAAAAACAAAACTAAAAAGTACCTAATCTCATCTACATAGTTTTTTTTACCTTGTTGCTTTAAAATTGCACTGTATCTATTGCTACTCAATCTGCCTATCTTTATGTACCCAATCCGAACATCTTTACCAATGTGGTCATTACTGTCTTCTTATATGTGCTATCAATCTGCTGTACGGTGTCTGTTAATCTTGTTTAAATTACCAATTAAGTTGTCAAAATAATCAACCAGAGCTTTAATATACCAATGTGCTTTAATATACTTACTATTCTCTCTCATCTCATTTTTTTTTTTTGCAATTTTTAAAGCAACGAAGAGAAAGGAAGCGCAGTCCCCTCAGAGGGTAAAGGAAGTACCTAAGCAAACATTAGTTGTGGGAGATTCCCAGATAAGGTATTTGGATAGAGCGTTTTGTGCTAGAGATAGGGGGAACAGGTTAAGGGTTTGCTATCCTGGAGCTGGCATTGGTGATATTATAAACAACATGAATGATATTATGGCTGGTAATGGGAACAATCCCATTATTTGCATTAGCGTGGGAGGAAATGATGTTGGTCGAGTCAGGAGTGAGGAACTGATTCAGAGGTATAAAACAGCCATAGAGTTAGTTAGGAGCAAGGGAGGAATCCCGATCTTATGTGGCATTCTTCCAAGAAAGGGAGTGGGAAATGAATGGATATCGAGGGCACTTGGTGTCAATTGCCGGCTGGAAAGATATTGCAAATCAAATGCAATATCTTTCATAGACAACTGGGAACACTTCTATGGAAGAAATGAAATGTATGCTCGTGATGGGGTGCATCTATCGAGAGCTGGGGTTGTTGCTGTTGCGAACTCGTTAGAAGAAGTGGTTAGAGGTGTTTGTTTGGGTTTAAACTGTTAGTAGATAGAGGTATGGGAATTGATTTGGAGGAAGGAGGTAATAAAAGTATGTGTTTGTGGGAGAAAGGAATTGGCAAAACGACCAGGGAAAGAGAAGGTCCGCAAAATAACAATTCACTTAGGGTATATTACACTAACAGTAGAAGTCTAAGAAATAAAATTAACGAATTAAATGCTCTTGTCTGCACAGAAAAAATAGATATTATTGCACTTACCGAAACGTGGATGAATGTAGAAAATAGAGAACTATTAGCTGAATATCAAATATATGGATTTAAACTATTTCACACAGATAGATATATTAGACGAGGAGGTGGAGTAGCCATATATGTTAGGGACAATTTGAAATGTAGTCTCAAAGAGGGAATCAAAACAGAGCCACACACAGAAACTATTTGGATTGAATTAAACGAAAAAGCTAATAATATTATAATAGGAGTAATATATAGGCCACCAAATTTAGACAGAATGGAAGCAAAGCATCTATGGGATGAAATATCTAGAGCATCTAGATCTAACAGTATTTATGTCATGGGTGACTTTAATTTTAGCGGAATAAACTGGTTGAACAAAACAGGGAATAGTGAAGCAGAAGATTTTCTAGAATTAATTGACGATTGCTTTCTTACGCAACACATTAAGGAACCAACACGGGAAAATAATATTTTAGATTTAGTGTTAACTAACAGGGAAACGCAAATTAATGACATCGAAATAGGGAGTGAGCTAGGGAGCAGTGATCACAAAGAAATCAGATTTAGCATAGAATGGAATAGACCAGTAGGAGAAAATTCTGTTAAAGTGCCAGATTTTCGAAAAGCTGATTTTAATAGCCTAAGAAATTTTTTGGGTCAAATTGATTGGAAAGTCTTGGGTATGGGGTGTGGGCCGGTCTTGGAGCGAGACATGAACCCAGCGATAGGTGACTTAAATGGGGATTTCGATGTGGATTCAATATATAACTTATTTAAGAATATTCTAAACAAAGCACAGGAACGTAGTATACCATACAAATTGAATAGATCGAATACTAATGACCCAAAGTGGATAACAAAGAATTTGAAGAACCTTATAGGTAAAAAGAGAGCTTGGTACAAAAGGATTAAAAATGGGGAGGTCACTTTAGAACAGGAATTCGTACAACTGGTTAGAAATGTTAAAAAAGAGATAAGGAAAGCAAAAAGAAACTATGAAGTTCGCATAGCAGGGCAAGCAAAGACAAATCCTAAAGGGTTTTTTCAGTTATATCGTACTAAGACTAGGGAAAGGATAGGTCCATTAAAAACTGAGACAGGTCAAATAACAGATAGTGATGAAGAGATGAGTAGTATTTTTAATAAATATTTTGTATCTGTATTTACTAAAGAGGAACTTAACAATATGCCTTCGGCCGAACAAGTCTATGTGGGTGGGGACGAGGACAGGTTGACGAGTTTAGGAGTTACCAGGGAGGATGTTCTTAAACAAATAGTAAAACTCAAACCAAACAAATCCCCAGGGCCGGATGAAGTGTTTGCCAGGGTGCTTAAAGAATGCAAAGAGGAGCTTTGTGACCCACTGTCAACCATATTTAATAAATCAATAGAGTCAGGCAGAGTGCCAGAGTTTTGGAAAGTTGCTAATGTGATACCAGTTTTTAAGAAAGGAGATAGATCACTTGCGTCTAACTATCGACCAATTAGCCTAACGTCTATTGTGGGAAAGTTACTCGAATCTATAATAGCAAATAAAATTCGTCTTCATCTTGAAAAACATAAATTAATAATTGAGTCGCAACATGGTTTTATAAATGGCCGTTCATGTTTAACAAATTTGTTATCTTTTTATTCTAGCATTGTTGAGGCAGTTGATAGTGGTAAGGATTGCGATGTTGTATACCTTGACTTTAGCAAAGCTTTTGATACAGTGCCACATGAAAGACTGATTAAAAAGATAGAGTCTCATGGTATTGGGGGTGCTATATTAAGCTGGATTAGGGCATGGCTATACCAAAGGAAACAGAGAGTTAGTATAAATGGAATCAAGTCAGAGTGGGAAAATGTTGTAAGTGGAGTGCCTCAAGGCTCTGTCCTGGGACCTCTGTTGTTTATAATATATATAAATGATTTAGATTCAGGTTTGAGTAGCAACATTTGCAAATTTGCCGATGATACGAAAATCGGTAGGGAAATTAATTCGGAGGAGGACTCACTATCACTTCAAGTTGATCCTGATAGGGTTTTGAAATGGTCAAAGGATTGGCAGATGCAGTTTAATGCTGATAAATGTAAAGTTCTGAGGTTAGGTAATGATGATAGAGTTACAAGATACGAGCTAGATGGTGTTGTGATTGCGAAGTCGGATTGCGAAAGGGATCTGGGAGTTATGATTAGTAAGAATTTAAAACAAAAGGATCAATGCATAAATGTTCGTAATAAGGCAAATCGGACACTTGGATTTATTAATCGCAGCGTTAGTAACAAGACACCTGGTGTGGTTCTCAAGCTATATCTTGCTCTAGTTAGGCCCCATTTAGATTATGCAGTTCAGTTTTGGTCGCCATATTATAGAATGGATATAAATTCACTTGAACGTGTCCAGCGTAGGATGACTAAGTTAATTCCCCAAATTAGAAATCTTTCATATGAAGAAAGATTAACAAAGCTTAAGTTGCATTCACTGGAAAGGCGAAGAGTTAGGGGTGACATGATAGAGGTTTACAAGTGGATGAATGGACATAACCGGGGGGATATTAATAGGGTATTAAAAGTATCAACACAGGACAGAACACGAAACAATGGGTATAAATTGGATAAGTTTAGATTTAGGAAAGACTTGGGTAAATACTGGTTCAGTAACAGGGTTGTTGATTTGTGGAACCAATTGCCGCGTAACATTGTGGAGGTGGGGTCCCTCGATTGTTTCAAGCACGGGTTGGACAAGTATATGAGTGGGATTGGGTGGTTATAGAATAGGAGCTGCCTCGTATGGGCCAATAGGCCTTCTGCAGTTACCTTTGTTCTTATGTTCTTATGTTCTTATGTTCAATGTATCTGTTATCATTTTATTAATTCTGCCAGAATTTACCTACTTAAAATTATCTGTTAGATTAAGGACCTGTCCGAAACGCTGCGCGTACTAGTGGCTTTACAAGAGTGTAAATACTGTGCTATGTATTCTCTCTAACCCAATGTACCTTCTTGTATATGAATAAATAAATAAAATAAATAAATAAGTAAATCTACTCATCTTTCCATCCATATATCCATCTTTCCAGCTATCTATCCACCCATCTATATGTCCATCAATCTTTCCATGTATCCATCTACCTATCCAATCTATCCATCTATACATCCATCTATCCCTCTTTACATCCATCCATCTATCCGTCTATCTATCCCATATATTAATTCATTTATTCATCCATATTCCTGCCCATATATCTGTGCATCCATCTATCCAGCTGTCTATTCATCCATCTGTTTTCTGTCCATCTGCCTTTCTATCCGTCAATCTATATATATATCTATCCAACAATCTATCTGTCTTTTTATCAATCCATTAATATATATCTGCTCATCCAATATACCTATCCAACTATCCATTGCTGTGCAACCTATTCTCCTGTTTAGATAGTGCCTATTGTGACAGACGTCTGTAGTCACGAATTCGTACGTTCCTAGCTTCTAGATCCGGTCGGCCGAGCGGACAGCACGCTGGACTTATGATCCTGTGGTCCTGGGTTCGATCCCAGGCACCGGCGAGAAACAATGGGCAGAGTTTCTTTCACCCTATGCCCCTGTTACCTAGCAGTAAAATAGGTATCTGGGTGTTAGTCAGCTGTCACGGGCTGCTTCCTGGGGGTGGAGGCCTGGTCGAGAACCGGGCCGCGGGGACACTAAAAAAGCCCCGAAATCATCTCAAGATAACCTCAAGATAGATAGAAGTATACTGACTAGTTAGGATTTTTTTAAAATAGATGAAGCTAAAAAAAACTTAAATATTCATAGGCCTAGTATAGCACACATATATAATATATTAGGCGTAAAAATAGCGTGTATTAGGCCTAGGAAGGTTAGGTTAGGTTAGGTTAGGTTAGGTTAGGCCTAGGAAGGTTAGGTTAGGTTAGGCCTAGGAAGGTTAGGTTAGGCCTAGGAAGGTTAGGTTAGGTTAGGCCTAGGAAGGTTAGGTTAGGTTAGTTTAGTTAGACAAAGCAACACAAGTAAAAACTAGATTTCCGGTTTGTCCAACTCAGTAGATCAGATTTCTTCTTTCTAATTTCGTTGTATGTCGGTATATGTACTATGGTCCTCATCGTTACTATAAGTACTGCCAAACACGGAGGATGCGCTGCTGTAACCTCACAAACCTCTAGGCACAGAGTTTGGCTTCCCTATTGCAGTCTCTCTCCAACTGTACGTCAACTTACGGGTAAATATACCCTTGTAATCATAGAATTAGGATGTAATTACTAATACTAATTAATTACATAATATATAATTAATTGCACATTAATTAATTAATCGTGTGTAATTATATATTAATTAAAGAACTACATACTTATTAAGTAATTATATATTAATTAACTACATAATAATTAAGAAATTAGATTTTTAATTAACTACATAATAATTAAGTAATTACATATTAATTAACTATATATTAATTAATTGAGTACATATTAATTACACATTGACTCACACAAATCACATTAACGTGATTTATATCATTGAGAAAATCCACTAGGCCTATAGGATGGGCGTGACTCTTGTGTGCGGCCCACCATCCTATAGGTGGGCCCCGTGGGCGCCTGGCAATGACGAGGTTGCAGGTTCGAACCCACCTACAGTCCCTGTGGATATTGCATATTAATTAATTGCATATTACTTAATTACATATGAATTAATATAATATTAATTAATAAGTAATTAATTGCATATACATTGATTACATACTAATTAATAATATTGTAAGTATTAATATTCCTTTCCATACATATTAAGTATTTTACAATGTTCTATTATATTATTTTAGTCGTGTGACTTACCATGCTTCAAGTATGGATCACCCTGTGGTTACCCACACTGTGGTTACCCCACACTGTGGTTACCCCACACTGTGGTTACCCCACACTGTGGTTACCCACACTGTGGTTACCCACACTGTGGTTACCCCACACTGTGGTTACCCCACACTGTGGTTACCCACACTGTGGTTACCCACACTGTGGTTACCCCACACTGTGGTTACCCCACACTGTGGTTACCCCACACTGTGGTTACCCCACACTGTGGTTACCCCACACTGTGGTTACCCCACACTGTGGTTACCCACACTGTGGTTACCCCACACTGTGGTTACCCCACACTGTGGTTACCCCACACTGTGGTTACCCCACACTGTGGTTACCCCACACTGTGGTTACCCACACTGTGGTTACCCCACACTGTGGTTACCCCACACTGTGGTTACCCCACACTGTGGTTACCCCACACTGTGGTTACCCCACACTGTGGTTACCCACACTGTGGTTACCCACACTGTGGTTACCCACACTGTGGTTACCCACACTGTGGTTACCCCACACTGTGGTTACCCCACACTGTGGTTACCCCACACTGTGGTTACCCCACACTGTGGTTACCCACACTGTGGTTACCCCACACTATGGTTACCCCACACTGTAATTACCCACACTGTGGTTACCCCACACTGTGGTTACCCACACTGTGGTTACCCACACTGTGGTTACCCACACTGTGGTTACCCCACACTGTGGTTACCCACACTGTGGTTACCCACACTGTGGTTACCCCACACTGTGGTTACCCCACACTGTGGTTACCCCACACTGTGGTTACCCACACTATGGTTACCCCACACTGTGGTTACCCCACACTGTGGTTACCCCACACTGTGGTTACCCCACACTGTGGTTACCCCACACTGTGGTTACCCCACACTGTGGTTACCCCACACTGTGGTTACCCCACACTGTGGTTACCCCACACTGTGGTTACCCACACTGTAGTTACCCCACACTGTGGTTACCCCACACTGTGGTTACCCCACACTGTGGTTACCCCACACTGTGGTTACACCCCCACACTGTGGTTACCCCACACTGTGGTTACCCCACACTGTGGTTACCCCACAACTGTGGTTACCCCCACACTAGTAGGTTACCCCACACTGTGGTTACCCCACACTGTGGGTTACCCCATACGGTGGTTACCCCACAAGTGGTCCCACAATGTGGTTACCCCACACTAGTGGTTACCCACACTGTAGGTTACCCCACACTAGTGGTTCACCCCACTACCTGTGGTTACCCACACTGTATTACCCACACTGTGGTTACCCCAGAAAAAAAAAAAAAACATCTGTGGTTACCCCACACTGTGGTTACCTCGCACACTGTGGTTACCCCACACTGTGGTTATACCCCACACTGTGGTTTACCCCACACTGTGTTACCCATACTATAGTTACCTCCACACTGTGGTTACCCACACTAGTGGTTACCCCATACTAGTGGTTACCCCACACTGGTGGTTACCCCACACTGTGGTTACGCCCACACTATGGTTACCGGCCACACTGTGGTTACCCACACTGTGGAATTACCCCACACTGTGGTTACACCCACACTGTAGGTTACCCCACACTGTGGTTACCCCACACTGTGGTTACCCACACTGTGGTTACCCACACTGTGGTTACCCACACTGTGGTTACCCCACACTGTGGTTACCCCACACTGTGGTTACCCCACACTGTGGTTACCCCACACTGTGGTTACCCCACACTGTGGTTACCCCACACTGTGGTTACCCACACTGTAGTTACCCCACACTGTGGTTACCCCACACTGTGGTTACCCCACACTGTGGTTACCCCACACTGTGGTTACCCCACACTGTGGTTACCCCACACTGTGGTTACCCATACTGTGGTTACCCCACACTGTGGTTACCCCACACTGTGGTTACCCCACACTATAGTTACCCCACACTGTGGTTACCCACACTGTGGTTACCCATACTGTGGTTACCCCACACTGTGGTTACCCCACACTGTGGTTACCCCACACTATGGTTACCCCACACTGTGGTTACCCCACACTGTGGTTACCCCACACTGTGGTTACCCACACTGTAGTTACCCCACACTGTGGTTACCCCACACTGTGGTTACCCCACACTGTGGTTACCCCACACTGTGGTTACCCCACACTGTGGTTACCCCACACTGTGGTTACCCCACACTGTGGTTACCCATACTGTGGTTACCCCACACTGTGGTTACCCCACACTATGGTTACCCCACACTATGGTTACCCCACACTGTGGTTACCCACACTGTGGTTACCCACACTGTGGTTACCCCACACTGTGGTTACCCCACACTGTAATTACCCACACTGTGGTTACCCCACACTGTGGTTACCCACACTGTGGTTACCCACACTGTGGTTACCCACACTGTGGTTACCCCACACTGGTTACCCACACTGTGGTTACCCACACTGTGGTTACCCCACACTGTGGTTACCCCACACTGTGGTTACCCCACACTGTGGTTACCCACACTATGGTTACCCCACACTGTGGTTACCCCACACTGTGGTTACCCCACACTGTGGTTACCCCACACTGTGGTTACCCCACACTGTGGTTACCCCACACTGTGGTTACCCCACACTGTGGTTACCCCACACTGTGGTTACCCCACACTGTGGTTACCCCACACTGTGGTTACCCCACACTGTGGTTACCCCACACTGTGGTTACCCCACACTGTGGTTACCCCACACTGTGGTTACCCCACACTGTGGTTACCCCACACTGTGGTTACCCCACACTGTGGTTACCCCACACTGTGGTTACCCATACTGTGGTTACCCCACACTGTGGTTACCCCACACTGTGGTTACCCCACACTATGGTTACCCCACACTGTGGTTACCCACACTGTGGTTACCCATACTGTGGTTACCCCACACTGTGGTTACCCCACACTGTGGTTACCCCACACTATGGTTACCCCAAACTGTGGTTACCCCACACTGTGGTTACCCCACACTGTGGTTACCCACACTGTAGTTACCCCACACTGTGGTTACCCCACACTGTGGTTACCCCACACTGTGGTTACCCCACACTGTGGTTACCCCACACTGTGGTTACCCCACACTGTGGTTACCCATACTGTGGTTACCCCACACTGTGGTTACCCCACACTGTGGTTACCCCACACTATGGTTACCCCACACTGAGGTTACCCACACTGTGGTTACCCACACTGTGGTTACCCACACTGTGGTTACCCACACTATGGTTACCCCACACTGTGGTTACCCCACACTGTGGTTACCCACACTGTGGTTACCCACACTGTGGTTACCCCACACTGTGGTTACCCCACACTGTGGTTACCCCACACTGTGGTTACCCCACACTGTGGTTACCCCACACTGTGGTTACCCCACACTGTGGTTACCCACACTGTAGTTTACCCCACACTGTGGTTACCCCACACTGTGGTTACCCCACACTGTGGTTACCCCACACTGTGGTTACCCCACACTGTGGTTACCCCACACTGTGGTTACCCATACTGTGGTTACCCCACACTGTGGTTACCCCACACTGTGGTTACCCCACACTATGGTTACCCCACACTGTGGTTACCCACACTGTGGTTACCCACACTGTGGTTACCCCACACTGTGGTTACCCCACACTGTGGTTACCCCACACTGTGGTTACCCCACACTGTGGTTACCCCACACTGTGGTTACCCCACACTGTGGTTACCCCACACTGTGGGGTTACCCCACACTGTGGTTACCCCACACTGTGGTTACCCACACTGTAGTTACCCCACACTGTGGTTACCCCACACTGTGGTTACCCCACACTGTGGTTACCCACACTGTGGTTACCCCACACTGTGGTTACCCCACACTGTGGTTACCCATACTGTGGTTACCCCACACTGTGGTTACCCCACACTGTGGGTTACCCCACACTATGGTTACCCCACACTGTGGTTACCCACACTGTGGTTACCCATACTGTGGTTACCCCACACTGTGGTTACCCCACACTGTGGTTACCCCCACACTATGGTTACCCCACACTGTGGTTACCCCACACTGTGGTTACCCCCACACTGTGGTTACCCACACTGTAGTTACCCCACACTGTGGTTACCCCACACTGTGGTTACCCCACACTGTGGTTACCCACACTGTGGTTACCCCACACTGTGGTTACCCCACACTGTGGTTACCCCACACTGTGGTTTACCCACACTGTGGTTACCCCACACTGTGGTTACCCCCATACTTGTGGTTACCCCACACTGTAGGTTTACCCACACACTGTTGGTTACCCACACTAGTGGTTACCCCCACACATGTGGTTACCCCACACTGTGGTTACCCCATACTGTGTTTACCCCACACTGTGGTTTACCCACCACACTGTGGTTACCCACACCCACCTACTGATGGGTACCCCACACTGTGGTTACCCACACTTGGTTACCCACACTGTAGGTTAACACCCCACCACTGGTGGTCTACCCCACACTGTAGGTACCCCACACTGTGGTTACCCCACACTGTGGTTACCCCAAACTGTGGTTACCCCACAGCTGTGGTTACCCACTACTGTGGTTACCCCCACACTGTGGTTACCCACACTGTGGTTACCCACACCTATGGTTACACCACACTGTGGGTTACCCCCACACTGCTGGTTTACCCCTACATTGTGGTTACCCTCACACTAGTGGTTACCCCACACTGTGGTTACCCCACACTGTGGTTACCCCACACTGTGGTTACCCCACACTGTGGTTACCCCACACTGTGGTTACCCCACACTGTGGTTACCCCACACTGTGGTTACCCACACTGTAGTTACCCCACACTGTGGTTACCCCACACTGTGGTTACCCCACACTGTGGTTACCCCACACTGTGGTTACCCCACACTGTGGTTACCCCACACTGTGGTTACCCCACACTGTGGTTACCCCACACTGTGGTTACCCATACTGTGGTTACCCCACACTGTGGTTACCCCACACTGTGGTTACCCCACACTATGGTTACCCCACACTGTGGTTACCCACACTGTGGTTACCCATACTGTGGTTACCCACACTGTGGTTACCCCACACTGTGGTTACCCCACACTATGGTTACCCCAAACTGTGGTTACCCCACACTGTGGTTACCCCACACTGTGGTTACCCACACTGTAGTTACCCCACACTGTGGTTACCCCACACTGTGGTTACCCCTGTTGTTACCCCACACTGTGGTTACCCCACACTGTGGTTACCCCACACTGTAATTACCCACTGTGGTTACCCCACACGTGGTGGTTACCCACTACTGTGGTTACCCACACTGTGGTTACCCCACACTGTGGTTACCCCACTGTTTACCCCACTATGGTTCACCCCACACTGTGGTTCCCCCACACTGTGGTTACCCCACACTGTGGTTTACCCCACACTATGGTTACCCACAACTAGTGGTTACCCCCACCTGTGGTTACCCACACTGTGGTTACCCCACACTGTGGTTACCCACACTGTGGTTACCCCACACTGTGGTTACCCCACACTGTGGTTACCCCCACACTGTGGTTACCCCACACTGTGGTTACCCCACACTGTGGTTACCCACACTGTAGGTACCCCACAACTGTGGTTACCCCACACTTGGTTACCCCACACTGTGGTTACCCCACACTGTGGGTTACCCCACACTGTGGTTACCCACACTGTGGTTACCCCACACTGTGGTTACCCCATCACTGTGGTTACCCCACGACTGTGGTTACCCCACACTGTGGTTACCCCACACTATGGTTACCCACACTGTGGTTACCCACACTGTGGTTACCCATACTGTGGTTACCCCACACTGTGGTTACCCCACACTGTGGTTACCCCACACTATGGTTACCCCACACTGTGGTTACCCCACACTGTGGTTACCCCACACTGTGGTTACCCCACACTGTGGTTACCCCACACTGTGGTTACCCCACACTGTGGTTACCCCACACTGTGGTTACCCCACACTGTGGTTACCCACACTGTAGTTACCCCACACTGTGGTTACCCCACACTGTGGTTACCCCACACTGTGGTTACCCCACACTGTGGTTACCCCACACTGTGGTTACCCCACACTGTGGTTACCCATACTGTGGTTACCCACACTGTGGTTACCCCACACTGTGGTTACCCCACACTATGGTTACCCCACACTGTGGTTACCCACACTGTGGTTACCCATACTGTGGTTACCCCACACTGTGGTTACCCCACACTGTGGTTACCCCACACTATGGTTACCCCACACTGTGGTTACCCCACACTGTGGTTACCCCACACTGTGGTTACCCACACTGTAGTTACCCCACACTGTGGTTACCCCACACTGTGGTTACCCCAAACTGTGGTTACCCCACACTGTGGTTACCCCACACTGTGGTTACCCCACACTGTGGTTACCCACACTGTGGTTACCCACACTGTGGTTACCCCACACTGTGGTTACCCCACACTGCGGTTACCCCACACTGTGGTTACCCACACTATGGTTACCCCACACTGTGGTTACCCCACACTGTGGTTACCCCACACTGTGGTTACCCCACACTGTGGTTACCCCACACTGTGGTTACCCCACACTGTGGTTACCCAACACTGTGGTTACCCCACACTGTGGTTACCCCACACTGTGGTTACCCACACTGTAGTTACCCCACACTGTGGTTACCCCACACTGTGGTTACCCCACACTGTGGTTACCCCACACTGTGGTTACCCCACACTGTGGTTACCCCACACTGTGGTTACCCATACTGTCGTTACCCCACACTGTGGTTACCCCACACTGTGGTTACCCCACACTATGGTTACCCCACACTGTGGTTACCCACACTGTGGTTACCCATACTGTGGTTACCCCACACTGTGGTTACCCCACACTGTGGTTACCCCACACTATGGTTACCCCAAACTGTGGTTACCCCACACTGTGGTTACCCCACACTGTGGTTACCCACACTGTAGTTACCCCACACTGTGGTTACCCCACACTGTGGTTACCCCACACTGTGGTTACCCCACACTGTGGTTACCCCACACTGTGGTTACCCCACACTGTGGTTACCCATACTGTGGTTACCCCACACTGTGGTTACCCCACACTGTGGTTACCCCACACTATGGTTACCCCACACTGTGGTTACCCACACTGTGGTTACCCACACTGTGGTTACCCACACTATGGTTACCCCACACTGTGGTTACCCCACACTGTGGTTACCCACACTGTGGTTACCCACACTGTGGTTACCCACACTGTGGTTACCCCACACTGTGGTTACCCCACACTGTGGTTACCCCACACTGTGGTTACCCCACACTGTGGTTACCCCACACTGTGGTTACCCCACACTGTGGTTACCCCACACTGTGGTTACCCACACTGTAGTTACCCCACACTGTGGTTACCCCACACTGTGGTTACCCCACACTGTGGTTACCCCACACTGTGGTTACCCCACACTGTGGTTACCCCACACTGTGGTTACCCATACTGTGGTTACCCCACACTGTGGTTACCCCACACTGTGGTTACCCCACACTATGGTTACCCCACACTGTGGTTACCCACACTGTGGTTACCCATACTGTGGTTACCCCACACTGTGGTTACCCCACACTGTGGTTACCCCACACTATGGTTACCCCACACTGTGGTTACCCCACACTGTGGTTACCCACACTGTAGTTACCCCACACTGTGGTTACCCCACACTGTGGTTACCCCACACTGTGGTTACCCCACACTGTGGTTACCCCACACTGTGGTTACCCCACACTGTGGTTACCCCACACTGTGGTTACCCATACTGTGGTTACCCCACACTGTGGTTACCCCACACTATGGTTACCCCACACTATGGTTACCCCACACTGTGGTTACCCACACTGTGGTTACCCACACTGTGGTTACCCCACACTGTGGTTACCCCACACTGTGGTTACCCACACTGTGGTTACCCACACTGTGGTTACCCACACTGTGGTTACCCCACACTGTGGTTACCCCACACTGTGGTTACCCCACACTGTGGTTACCCACACTGTGGTTACCCACACTGTGGTTACCAACACTATGGTTACCCACACTGTGGTTACCCACACTGTGGTTACCCACACTATGGTTACCCCACACTGTGGTTACCCCACACTGTGGTTACCCACACTATGGTTACCCCACACTGTGGTTACCCCACACTGTGGTTACCCACACTGTGGTTACCCACACTGTGGTTACCCACACTGTGGTTACCCACACTGTGGTTACCCCACACTGTGGTTACCCCACACTGTGGTTACCCACACTGTGGTTACCCCACACTGTGGTTACCCCACACTGTGGTTACCCACACTGTGGTTACCCACACTGTGGTTACCCCACACTGTGGTTACCCCACACTGTGGTTACCCACACTGTGGTTACCCCACACTGTGGTTACCCACACTGTGGTTACCCCACACTGTGGTTACCCCACACTGTGGTTACCCACACTGTGGTTACCCCACACTGTGGTTACCCCACACTGTGGTTACCCCACACTGTGGTTACCCCACACTGTGGTTACCCCACACTGTGGTTACGGGTCACGCCACCCGCCTTCTTGGAGGGGGGTTGAGGTGACATGGGGGGGGGGAGGGGTTACATTGTGGCGGAGTGAGGTGACATTGGGGGGGGGGGGGACGGTGAAGTGTAGTGTAGCCACAGCACATCATCGGGTGTTGGGCGCGCGTCTGGTGACGCTCCCCAAGTCTTAATAACACCGGAGGCAGGTGGTAAGATTCGTGGGTCTGGTAATGTAACTTTGTATTTTGTTTGTAACAAAAGTCTGGTATTTATATTGTTGTTTATTTGTATGTGTGTTAAGTGTTAATAATTTGACCATGAGCTATGGGAAGGGAAAGCTCTCAGCCTCCTGTACCCAGCTGTGTGTAAAACTAGTAGGGTAAGGCTTACCATGAGCTATGGGAAGGGAAAGCTCTCAGGCTGCTAACAGGAGTCAGCAGTCGTCTGCTCCTGTACCCAGCTGTGTGTAAAACTAGTAGGGTAAGGCTTACCATGAGCTATGGGAAGGGAAAGCTCTCAGGCTGCTAACAGGAGTCAGCAGTCGTCTGCTCCTGTACCCAGCTGTGTGTAAAACTAGTAAGGTAAGGCTTACCATGAGCTATGGGAAGGGAAAGCTCTCAGCCTGCTAACAGGAGTCAGCAGTCGTCTGCTCCTGTACCCACCTGTGTGTAAAACTAGTAGGGTAAGGCTTACCATGAGCTATGGGAAGGGAAAGCTCTCAGCCTGCTAACAGGAGTCAGCAGTCGTCTGCTCCTGTACCCACCTGTGTGTAAAACTAGTAGGGTAAGGCTTACCATGAGCTATGGGAAGGGAAAGCTCTCAGCCTGCTAACAGGAGTCAGCAGTCGTCTGCTCCTATACCCACTACTAACATAAAGTATAAAAGTATACACATGGAAAATCCGCCGACAAGCGGAACACATCTCTCAATGTATGCAGTATGTGTTCACCGCGTGTTGAACCATTCTTTGCGTGTTGCTCAGTCAAACAACAACACACCGTGTGTTAACCTAAGCCATGACAGTGGGAACCAGCACGTCCAATTGGCCTTGTGATGTTCAGAGCTACTGGTGTGATGCCCTGTGGGTTTCTCATCGTGGGAATACCTTCAATTATGAAATGTACTCCGGCAGTATGGTGGGCATCTTGTCGATTTCCAACTACATGATCCCGGGAT
>NC_091157.1:4131143-4256143 GCF_040958095.1 Procambarus clarkii
TTGATGTCTGAAGATTCTACAGTGTCTTACAGTAGTGTTTTTTTTATCTTTGGTGATGTTTGGCGTCCTTAAGATCCATCAGGTCATCAAGTTACAGCCCCGCTCCTGTGTCAGGTAAGTTCACTATGGGCTCACCATAGCCCGTGCTACTTGCAACTTGTTCCGAGTAGCTGAATCTAAAACAACAACAGCAACATCATCCATGAGGTACTGATCATGGCGTCTGTGTGTAAAGCAATCGTTGTTTGTGTTGCCTACAAGGCAAGCATTCTTATAATTGTAAATTCTTGATGCAGTGTTTGCAAGGGTTTTAAAGTATGAGGTGATGAACTCTGTCAGCCCTTGTCTTGTATGATAAATGAATATATAGTGTCGAGCAGACTGTCAGAACCGTGGAAGGTTGTGAACGTGGTGCCGAATTTTACGACGGGGTGAATTGATCTTTTGCTTCGAACAAATCTCAATAGCAGGAAAATTGCTTGAATCCATAATCACAAAAGTAATTCGTTTACGTCTTGAAAACATAGATAAATAAAGGATTTGCAACGTGGTTTTCCTAAGGGCTGCTCGTGCTTAAAAATTTTACATTCTTTTTCTTCTAGTATATTTCAAGCAGTATATAATGAAAACGTTGCAACATTCTTTATTTTGACTTCAAAAAATCTTTGAAACTGCTTCATCAAAACTCAGTGGAAAGTAGTTATATAATATAAGACAAAGGGGTTATCCTAATTGAGATAAAAGCATAGTTTAAAAAAAAGTAAGAGAGCTTTAGCATAAATTAAAAATTAATGAAGAGTGGGAAAAATACTGCATGAGTGCCCCAAAGCTCTGTACTGGGACCCATGTTGTTTAACATATATAATAAATTGAAACAGTGGATTGATAAGCAGCAAAAGAAAATTGGCAGATAATACAAAATTAGACGCGAAATTTAATGAAAAAAAATCTTAAAATTGCTGCAAGACGATTTAAAAAGATCCTAAAGTTGTCGAGACACTTACAGATGCAGTTTAATACTAATCAATGCTGGCGTAATGACAAAAGTGTTGCCAGATATCGGCTGGAAAGGGTGAAAACTGCCAAACCTCTTTTCTATTCCTTCTTAATCCCAGTTTAGATTATTTAGATAGATTTTGGTCTATGTACTATAAAATTGGCCTAATTCACTCAAACGAGTTCATGGAGGCATAAGAGGATAATTCCCAAATATCAGAAACCTTCCTCATTAGGAGACATTAAAAAATTAAAATTGTATGTTCTCTAGAAAGACGATGTATAAAGAGTGACATGAAAAAAATATATATAAATATGAAACGGTACAACAGGATATAAATGCGGATTTATAAATAATTATAAGTAGAGGATATGAATGAGGATCCAAACATATCAAAACAAAATAGAACATAAAGCAATGGATATAAATTGAACAAGTTTTCGCCATGAAAGATCCTGATAAAATATTGGTTTGGAAATAAGATTAATGAGACAAATTACCGGGTAATATAATAGACGTGCGATCCTTGTATTGTTTCAAGCGATGGCTAGACATATATACAAATGAGTGTGGGTGGATATATGATCTATATAAGACTGACAATGCTATAGTAACGTTATCTTGAGGATATTTTGAGATGATTTCAGGGCTTAGTGCCCCAGCGGCCCGGTCCTCGACTAGGCCTACCCCCTCAGGAAGCAACCCGTAGCAGCTGTCTAACTCCCAGGTACCTATTTACTGCTAGGTAACAGGGGCATCAGGGTGAAAGAAACATTTTGTCCATTTGTCTCCGCCTCCACCGGGGATCGAACCCGGAATCTCAGGACGACGAATCCGAAACGCTGTCCACCCAGCTGTCAGGCGCCCGTAGCTAAAAATTACACACCCGACCAACACATGCGAAAGAAAGTGATGACGTTATTTCCTGTATTTTCAGATGTGCGAGATAAAAGATTTTCTGCAGGATTGTATTCGTATGTTCTTATGAGTTTTGTTAATTATATATATATAGGAATATAGGAAAGCCTTGCATATCCAATTCAGATTTGACAGTCTCAAACATGTCACCTGAAATGAGGTTCATCTGGTTTTGTTTTATTGATGCTGATATTCTTCGTTGCAAGCTTTCTGAAGTCAATAGAGTATCATCCTGGGGGTATGTATCGTCCCTCCAGGGGTACCTTCGGGAACATCTAGGGGGTACTTTCGCGTACCTCTTGGGGTACTTTCGTGCACATCTATGAGTACGTTCGCGTACCTCTAGGGTCACCTTCGTGCACATCTATGAGTACGTTCGCGTACCTCTAGGGTCACCTTCGTGCACATCTATGAGTACGTTCGCGTACCTCTAGGGGTACCTTCGTGCACATCTATGAGTACGTTCGCGTACCTCTTGGGGTACCTTCATGCACATCTATGAGTACGTTCGCGTACCTCTAGGGTCACCTTCGTGCACATCTATGAGTACGTTCGCGTACCTCTAGGGTCACCTTCGTGCACATCTATGAGTACGTTCGCGTACCTCTAGGGGTACCTTCGTGCACATCTATGAGTACGTTCGCGTACCTCTAGGGGTACCTTCGTGCACATCTATGAGTACGTTCGCGTACCTCTAGGGGTACCTTCGTGCACATCTATGAGTACGTTCGCGTACCTCTAGGGGTACCTTCGTGCACATCTATGAGTACGTTCGCGTACCTCTAGGGGTACCTTCGTGCACATCTATGAGTACGTTCGCGTACCTCTAGGGGCACCTTCGTGCACATCTATGAGTACGTTCGCGTACCTCTAGGGGTACCTTCGTGCACATCTATGAGTACGTTCGCGTACCTCTAGGGGTACCTTCGTGCACATCTATGAGTACGTTCGCGTACCTCTAGGGGCACCTTCGTGCACATCTATGAGTACGTTCGCGTACCTCTAGGGGTACGTGAGCGCGGGGTTTAGAGAAGTTGACGCCTCTAAATTTTATACTTTGAAGTACGTTCAAAAGTTGTTGAGAGAAAGCAACACGGAGCAGCATACTGACAGAGGAGCTCTGGTCAGGCTGGCGTCAAGTTAAATGACTTGATTGTTTATAATTTATGTAGGAACCGGTTTAGAGAATATTACTGCTTATGTTCCCTGATGTTATAGTATCTTTCATGGCTGATTTTACTGTAGAATGTTGTGTAAAATATTACTGGTTGTACACTTGTATGTTGTAGTGTACCTTACTGGTTGTACACCTGTATGTTGTAGTGAATCTTACTGGTTGTACACCTGTATGTTGTAGTGAATCTTACTGGTTGTACACCTGTATGTTGTAGTGAATCTTACTGGTTGTACACCTGTATGTTGTAGTGAATCTTACTGGTTGTACACTTGTATGTTGTAGTGAATCTTACTGGTTGTACACTTGTATGTTGTAGTGTACCTTACTGGTTGTACACTTGTATGTTGTAGTGTACCTTACTGGTTGTACACTTGTATGTTGTAGTGAATCTTACTGGTTGTACACTTGTATGTTGTAGTGTACCTTACTGGTTGTACACTTGTATGTTGTAGTGTACCTTACTGGTTGTACACTTGTATGTTGTAGTGTACCTTACTGGTTGTACACTTGTATGTTGTAGTGAATCTTACTGGTTGTACACCTGTATGTTGTAGTGAATCTTACTGGTTGTACACTTGTATGTTGTAGTGAATCTTACTGGTTGTACACCTGTATGTTGTAGTGAATCTTACTGGTTGTACACTTGTATGTTGTAGTGTACCTTACTGGTTGTACACCTGTATGTTGTAGTGAATCTTACTGGTTGTACACTTGTATGTTGTAGTGTACCTTACTGGTTGTACACTTGTATGTTGTAGTGAATCTTACTGGTTGTACACTTGTATGTTGTAGTGTACCTTACTGGTTGTACACTTGTATGTTGTAGTGTACCTTACTGGTTGTACACTTGTATGTTGTAGTGAATCTTACTGGTTGTACACTTGTATGTTGTAGTGTACCTTACTGGTTGTACACTTGTATGTTGTAGTGTACCTTACTGGTTGTACACTTGTATGTTGTAGTGAATCTTACTGGTTGTACACTTGTATGTTGTTGTGTACCTTACTGGTTGTACACTTGTATGTTGTTGTGTACCTTACTGGTTGTACACTTGTATGTTGTAGTGAATCTTACTGGTTGTACACTTGTATGTTGTAGTGTACCTTACTGGTTGTACACTTGTATGTTGTAGTGTACCTTACTGGTTGTACACTTGTATGTTGTAGTGAATCTTACTGGTTGTACACTTGTATGTTGTTGTGTACCTTACTGGTTGTACACTTGTATGTTGTAGTGAATCTTACTGGTTGTACACTTGTATGTTGTAGTGTACCTTACTGGTTGTACACTTGTATGTTGTAGTGAATCTTACTGGTTGTACACCTGTATGTTGTAGTGTACCTTACTGGTTGTACACTTGTATGTTGTAGTGTACCTTACTCACCACTTACTACGTTGTAATATTTTGATATATATACGTGTGTGTAAATTCTTGTACATACATACAAACACGCATGTGTAAGTATTAACAAATTTGTATACATATATATACATGTGTATACCCATAACCAGCACCGGGAACAGCATGAATACACTGCACCTAGTAATATGAGAGACAAAGTTCATACAGAATACATAAACTCTTCATTTCCATTACAGTTTATGTATAAAACTGCACATGTATCTTTTGAAATCGAACGCTATTGTTTATTGCAGTAATTACAATATGAAAAAATACATTCATGAAAAAATTATATATAAAAAGACAAATCATGCAAGAGGCATTTAAATTTTATTTGAATACCATTTTCAGTTTGATATACATTTATGCAAAAGTATAGTTTGAAATTTTGATATTCGTTTCATAATATTTAAAATCATTATTTTCATGACATTAAATTTTTTCTCTAGTTTCATGAAGATCTGCATTATCCAGGATGCCTTTCATTATAATGGCCAATCATTATATTGATTAAAATTGAAAAACATTTTTGCATATGTGATAACTGTGATAATGTATTATTTAAATTTGCACGTTTACTGAATATGATTATAGTTGATCGCGCCTGTTCATGTTAATGTGGCTTGATTGACATATACATATATACATAATCTCTCTCTCTCTCTCTCTCTCTCTCTCTCTCTCTCTCTCTCTCTCTCTCTCTCTCTCTCTCTCTCTCTCTCTCTCTCTCTCTCTCTCTCTCTCTCTCTCTCTCTCTCTCTCTCTCTCTCTCTCTCTCTCTCTCTCTCTGTCTCTCTCTCTCTCTCTCTCTCTCTCTCTCTCTCTCTCTCTCTCTCCTTTCTCTTTCTCTCTCTCTCTCTCTCTCTCTCTCTCTCTCTCTCTCTCTCTCTCTCTCTCTCTCTCTCTCTCTCTCTCTCCTTTCTCTTTCTCTCTCTCTGTGCTCTATTAAGGGCCAATCACAAGAGACTAGAAATCAATATACCAGCAGCAACATTCAATTACAAAAAGTCTCTTAAAAAGGTTGATGGAAATTCAGAATTTTGCTGAAACACACACACTCCACCCCTTGGTGCCCCGGCCCCCAGCTGCCCGGTACAGAACTGTCACCTGGTACAGTAGATCAGTACAGAGCTGTCACCTGGTACAGTAGATCAGTACAGAACTGTCACCGGGTACAGTAGATCAGTACAGAACTGTCACCGGGTACAGTAGATCAGTACAGAGCTGTCACCTGGTACAGTAGATCAGTACAGAGCTGTCACCAGGTACAGTAGACCAGTAGAGAGCTGTCACCAGGTACAGTAGATCAGTACAGAGCTGTCACCTGCTACAGTAGATCAGTACAGAACTGTCACCTGGTACAGTAGATCAGTACAGAGCTGTCACCTGCTACAGTAGATCAGTACAGAGCTGTCACCTGGTACAGTAGATCAGTACAGAGCTGTCACCTGGTACAGTAGATCAGTACAGAGTTGTCACCTGGTACAGTAGATCAGTACAGAGCTGTCACCTGGTACAGTAGATCAGTACAGAGCTGTCACCTGGTACAGTAGATCAGTACAGAGCTGTCACCAGATACAGTAGATCAGTACAGAGCTGTCACCAGATACAGTAGATCAGTACAGAGCTGTCACCTGGTACAGTAGACCAGTACAGAGCTGTCACCAGGTACAGTAGATCAGTACAGAGCTGTCACCTGCTACAGTAGATCAGTACAGAGCTGTCACCTGGTACAGTATATCAGTACAGAGCTGTCACCAGATACAGTAGATCAGTACAGAGCTGTCACCAGATACAGTAGATCAGTACAGAGCTGTCACCTGGTACAGTAGACCAGTACAGAGCTGTCACCAGGTACAGTAGATCAGTACAGAGCTGTCACCTGGTACAGTAGATCAGTACAGAGCTGTCACCAGGTACAGTAGATCAGTACAGAGCTGTCACCAGGTACAGTAGATCAGTACAGAGCTGTCACCTGGTACAGTAGATCAGTACAGAGCTGTCACCAGGTACAGTAGATCAGTACAGAGCTGTCACCAGGTACAGTAAATCAGTACAGAGCTGTCACCTGCTACAGTAGATCAGTACAGAACTGTCACCTGGTACAGTAGATCAGTATAGAGCTGTCACCTGGTACAGTAGATCAGTATAGAGCTGTCACCTGGTACAGTAGATCAGTACAGAGCAGTCACCTGGTACAGTAGATCAGTACAGAGCTATCACCTGGTACAGTAGATCCGTACAGAACTGTCACCTGGTACAGTAGATCAGTATAGAGCTGTCACCTGGTACAGTAGATCAGTACAGAGCTGTCACCTGGTACAGTAGATCAGTACAGAGCTGTCACCTGGTACAGTAGATCAGTACAGAGCTGTCACCTGGTACAGTAGATCAGTACAGAGCTGTCACCTGGTACAGTAGATCAGTACAGAGTTGTCACCTGGTACAGTAGATCAGTATAGAGCTGTCACCTGGTACAGTAGATCAGTATAGAGCTGTCACCTGGTGCAGTAGATCAGTACAGAGCTGTCACCAGGTACAGTAGATCAGTACAGAGCAGTCACCTGGTACAGTAGATCAGTACAGAGCTATCACCTGGTACAGTAGATCCGTACAGAACTGTCACCTGGTACAGTAGATCAGTATAGAGCTGTCACCTGGTACAGTAGATCCGTACAGAACTGTCACCTGGTACAGTAGATCAGTATAGAGCTGTCACCTGGTACAGTAGATCAGTACAGAACTGTCACCTGGTACAGTAGATCAGTACAGAGCTGTCACCTGGTACAGTAGATCAGTACAGAGTTGTCACCTGGTACAGTAGATCAGTATAGAACTGTCACCTGGTACAGTAGACCAGTACAGAGCTGTCACCTGGTACAGTAGAGCAGTACAGAGCTGTCACCTGGTACAGTAGATCAGATTATTAACACCACTACAGAAGAAAACATAATAGATATAATTATAAAATTATTAGAAATATTATTTTAATATAATTAAACAATATAATAATATAATGCAGCTCTCCTCACCCCTTACTTGTTTCACTCTAAAGTGTTTTATCAGCTTAAGAAAACCTACAAAATGTGGCTGTATTTCTATCAAATACATCAGAAACTCTATTTCGTTAATAATTAATTAATAATTAATTAATTTATTAAAATTAATAAATAATTAATTTAATAATAATAATAATTATTAAAAATAATAATTATTTTTTAATTAATAATAATTAATTAATAATAAATTAATTATTAATAATTAATTTGATTTGTCGGGGACAGGAAGGCTGTGTATATATATTTACGTTAGGGTTATATCGAGCCCCCCCCCCAAGGAGGAACTACTGACTTTCAAGGATGCAACCCCACAACAGTTCACTAACTGCAGGGTACCTCTTTACTGCTAGGTGAACAGTTGCATTAGGTGAAAAGAAACTTGCCAGAACATTTCTGTCCTCCGGCTAATTGAGCCCACGATCCTCTATTGTAAGTCGAGAACGAAGCCTACTGTACTACGAGTGTACCTTTCGCGTCACTATTTCCCTTCATGTAAATAAAATTAATTATTAAATAAACAAGTAAATGATTAAGTCGGGAAATAAAAATGTGGTCTTTTTTTTTAAGTGCAGAAAATTTAAATTTTTGTTTTCCTCCTCTACTGATCTCTGGCTCTGTGGGCTCATAATGATTTTAATTTAATATTTATTTAATTTCATTTTATTCCACGTTCGCATTAAACCTTCCTCGCCCTTCCAGCCTCACCCTTGGTGTACTTCTCCTTGTTTCACCCTTGGTGTACTTCTCCTTGTTTCACCCTTGGTGTACTTCTCCTTGTTTCACCCTTGGTGTATTCCTCCCTGTCTCACCCTTGGTGTATTTCTCCTTGTTTCACCCTTGGTGTACTTCTCTCCCTGCCTCACCCTTGGTGTATTCCTCCCTGCCTCACCCTTGGTGTACTTCTCCTTGTTTCACCCTTGGTGTATTCCTCCCTGCCTCACCCTTAGTGTATTCCTCCCTGCCTCACCCTTGGTGTATTCCTCCCTGCCTCACCCTTGGTGTACTTCTCCTTGTTTCACCCTTGGTGTATTCCTCCCTGCCTCACCCTTAGTGTATTCCTCCCTGCCTCACCCTTGGTGTATTCCTCCCTGCCTCACCCTTGGTGTACTTCTCTCCCTGCCTCACTCTTGGTGTATTCCTCCCTGCCTCACCCTTGGTGTACTTCTCTCCCTGTCTCACTCTTGGTGTACTTCTCCTTGTTTCACCCTTGGTGTACTTCTCTCCCTGCCTCACCCTTGGTGTACTTCTCTCCCTGCCTCACCTTTGGTGTACTTCTCTCCCTGCCTCACCCTTGGTGTACTTCTCTCCCTGCCTCTCTAATGATGTACTTCTCCCTGCCTCACCTTTGGTGTACTTCTCTTCCTGCCTCACCCTTAGTGTACTTCTCTCCCTGCCTCACCCTTGGTGTACTTCTCCCTGCCTCACCCTTGGTGTACTTCTCTCCCTGCCTCACCCTTGGTGTACTTCTCCCTGATTCACCCTTGGTGTACTTCTCTCCCTGCCTCACCCTTTGTGTTCTTCTCCCTGCCTCACCCTTGGTGTACTCCTCCCTGCCTCACCCTTGGTGTACTTCTCCCTGCATCACCCTTGGTGTACTTCTCTCCCTGCCTCACCCTTGATGTACTTCTCCCTGCCTCACCTTTGGTGTACTTCTCTTCCTGCCTCACCCTTGGTGTTCTTCTCCCTGCCTCACCCTTGGTGTACTCCTCCCTGCCTCACTCTTGGTGTACTTCTCCCTGCCTCACCCTTGGTGTACTTCTCTCTGCCTCACCCTTGGTGTACTTCTCCCTGCCTCACCCTTGGTGTACTTCTCTCCCTGCCTCACCCTTGGTGTACTTCTCTTCCTGCCTCACTCTTGGTGCACTCCTCGCTGCCTCACCCTTGATGTACTTCTCCCTGCCTCACCCTTGGTGTACTGCACTCCCTGCCACACCCTTGGTGTACTTCTCTCTGCTTCACCCTTGGTGTACTTCTCCTTGCTTCACCCTTGGTGAACTCCTCCCTGCTTCACCCTTGGTGTACTTCTCTCTGCCTCACCCTTGGTGTACTTCTCTCTCTGCCTCACCCTTGGTGTACTTCTCCCTGCCTCACCCTTGGTGTACTTCTCTCTCTGCCTCACCCTTGGTGTACTTCTCCCTGCCTCACCCTTGGTGTACTTCTCTCTGCCTCACCCTTGGTGTTCTTCTCCCTGCCTCACCCTTGGTGTACTTCTCCCTGCCTCACCCTTGGTGTACTTCTCTCTGCCTCACCCTTGGTGTACTTCTCCCTGCCTCACCCTTGGTGTACTTCTCCTTGCCTCACCCTTGGTGTACTTCTCCCTGCCTCACCCTTGGTGTACTTCTCCCTGCCTCACCCTTGGTGTACTTCTCCTTGCCTCACCCTTGGTGTAATTCTCCCTGCCTCACCCTTGGTGTACTTCTCCCTGCCTCACCCTTGGTGTACTCCTCCCAGCTTCAACCTTAATGTACTTCTCCCTGCCTCACCCTTGGTGTACTTCTCCCTGCCTCACCCTTGGTGAACTCCTCCCTGCTTCACCCTTGGTGTACTTCTCCCTGCCTCACCCTTGGTGTACTTCTCTCCCTGCCTCACCCTTTGTGTACTTCTCCCTGCCTCACCCTTAGTGTACTTCTCCCTGCCTCACCCTTGGTGTACTTCTCCCTGCCTCACCCTTGGTGTACTTCTCCCTGCTTCACCCTTGGTGTACTTCTCCTTGCCTCACCCTTGGTGTACTTCTCCCTGCCTCACCCTTGGTGTAATTCTCCCTGCCTTACCCTTGGTGTACTTCTCCCTGCCTCACCCTTGGTGTACTCCTCCCAGCTTCAACCTTAATGTACTCCTCCCTGCCTCACCCTTGGTGTACTTCTCCCTGCCTCACCCTTGGTAAACTCCTCCCTGCTTCACCTTTGGTGTACTTCTCCTTGTTTCACCCTTGGTGTACTTCTCTCCCTGTCTCACCCTTGGTGTACTTCTCTCTGCCTCACCCTTGGTGTACTTCTCCCTGCCTCACCCTTGGTGTACTTCTCCCTGCCTCACCCTTGGTGTACTTCTCCCTGCCTCACCCTTAGTGTACTTCTCCCTGCCTCACCCTTGATGTTTTCCTCCCTGCCTCACCCTTGGTGTACTTCTCCCTGCCTCACCCTTGGTGTACTTCTCTCTGCCTCACCCTTGGTGTACTTCTCCCTGCCTCACCCTTAGTGTACTTCTCCCTGCCTCACCCTTGATGTTTTCCTCCCTGCCTCACCCTTGGTGTACTTCTCTCCCTGCCTCATGAGTTTTCTTCTTAGTTCTAGATGCTATTATGTTCCTAATACCTCAAAGGTGCATTATTGTCCCCTCCAAACCCTTCATGCTTCTCTAGGTGTATTTCTGTCCATTCCTCAGGTCTCTACCCTCACCCTACGAATATTTCTGTCCCATCCTCTGTATATCCTCCATCACCCTAGGTGTATTTCTGTACCTGCCTCATCCTTGGAGCATATTTCTGTCCCACCCCCACCCTAGGTGTATTTCTGTTTCTACCTCACCCAATTTGTATTTCCGTCGGTATTATGTTTCACTTACGAGGTGGAGAGTGATGGGACTCTGCCCTGTCTGGATGCTTTCATACTGCAGTCTACACTAAAGACGCGAACATAGGACTGCGCCTTAATGCCAACAGTGACTGCCCGGACAGGTACAAGAGGAGTGTTGTCAACGCCTACGTTGCCCGAGCTCTAACTCACAGCTCTGGTTGGAAGCAGGTCGACGAGGAACTCTGAAGAGTAAGGCAGGTCCTAGTCAATAGTGGCTTTTCTAACGGTTATGTTGAAGACGTCATTAAAAGAAAGGTGACACACCATGCAACCTCTGAAGAAACAACCGACACAGCACCTGTACCTTCTATTAGCAGCTCCCGTGGTGTAGTGGTTAAGACGCTCGCGTGACATTCCGCGAGCGCTTTGTCCTGGGTTCGTATCCTGGCCGGGGAGGATTTACTGGGCGCAAACCCCTAACTGTAGACTCTTTTTAACTCAACAGTAAAATTGGTATCTGGTTGTTAAACGATTCTTCGCGGGGTCGTATTCCAGGGAACATAGAGTTAAGGACTTGCCCGAAACGCTACGCGTACTAGTGGCTGTACAAGAATATGAGAACTCTTGTATATATATCAATAATAAAAAAAAAGATTCTTTTACAGGAACTTCTTTTCCACGGCCGATATAACGGAGGAAAGAGTTTTGAAAGATATTATTGATAGGAACGTTTTCCCCACAGACACCAGTCAGAAGATACAATTAATAATTTACTATGAGAAGAAGAAGACGGCCAACTTAGTATGAGTTGTTTATAGGTATGAGTATGAGAGTTTATGATGAAGAACTCTCCAGACACCAAACAGAACGCTTTAAGAGAGACCCACGTCGTCTATGCCTTCACATGCCCACTTGGGGACTGTCAGCACCAAAGATTTCAGTATATAGGCAAGACGACAATGGCTCTAGGTGATTAACAACGCACAAGCAATACGGCTCTGGCACTCCAACTCTTGCAACATTAATAAATACAACTGTCAATTAAATGTGATGACTTATAACATCTTTTGTGATAATATATATACAAGAAATATCTTTTCCCTGATCCAAGGGAAAAGATATTTGTGCAATATTAAAGTTACTGGTGAGTGAGTGCTCGCTCGAAGGCGTCTTTGGGGTTCATCACTGTCTTCCATCAACGCTCACAATAATCTCCAGATGGAAGCAGGTGTGGATGATACCAGCTTCCGTTGTCATGAGCTCCAAACATCCAGTTTCTTGCTGTCTTACTCTTTTTTCCGATATTGTGTTGCTGTCGCCCAGGTGCTGGGAATGTGGCAATCAGGCCTGGCTGGCCAGAAATAGGGAGCTGGGAGAGTGGCCGCTGCCATGTTGTCCAAGTCATGTTCGCTTGTATCTGTAGTGAAGGTGCATGTATTCGAGTATGTATTGCTTCTAGTATCTGAAGCCATATTCCACCACTGCTATCTGCATCAATATTTGTGTTTCTCAAGATGTCATGTTGATTTAGTGAAGTTTTTGTGGTCAATATGCAACTCGAATCGCATTTTGACGTATAAATCCCCTAAGGACAAAAAAATGATGTACTTAAGACCACAGCGGCTCGCTAAACTGAGGTGATGTTATATGAGGTTTATTCGTGGATCCTAGGTTAGGTTAGGTTACTTTAGGGGCAATTTAGTACATCAGTTTAATGATGTTGTGAACGCTGGAGAGAACGGGCTGCAATATGTTTGATAATTCTCTGTGTAAATCTCTGTTGTATACTCTGTTCAGAGTATCTGATGTATTTGTATTAATATACTGAGCAAGTACTAAGTATAATATGATATACTGAGTGATATCAACAGCATGATAAATATCATATTGGCTTTTCAAGCTGAGGGAAGGAGTGAGAGGTTATCTTGAGGTTATCTTGATGATTTCGGAGCTTAGTGTCCCCGCGGCTCGGTCCTCGACCAGGCCTCCACCCCCAGGAAGCAGCCCGTGACAGCTGACTAACTCCCAGGTACCTATTTACTGCTAGGTAACAGGGAAATCAGGGTGAAAGAAACTCTGCCCATTGTTTCTCGCCGGCGCCCGGAATCGAACCCGGGACCACAGAATCACGCGTGCAGTGGTCTGTTCGCTCAGTCACCGGCTCCCTAGCTTGTTGTCATACTAGTTGACAGGTCTGAAAGCAGTCTGTCCTCATTCAACCCGTCCTCAGACTGTTCATTCCATTCAGCGGTCGACCCTGAAGACGCATTCATCAATTTAAACATGCTGTCATTCAAAATTGGAGAGTTCATAAATATAAATTAATGGAGAAAACTTACTACAAAGCCGTAGTGCTTGAATATATATGAAAATGTGATGATATAAACGCCATCTGTTGAGTGCACCCGACCCCATTTTATGTTTTCCGGTGAAAGGCTGTGATCTTACTGACACCTGTGTAGTTTCCATCTTATTATACAAGTTTTACTCCTCAGAAGTGATGTGGGTGGTACCTTGGTCGACAGGAATCAGTTCACCCAGGGCAGTCCTGAACTCAAGACGTGTTCCAGTGGGAACAAGTAGGCAGAGTCGGTGTAGACTGTGATTTGTCTGTAATAATTAGTGAGGTTTTGGTGAATGGACCGACGTACCCTCTGGATAACTCAGTTGAGTTACGAGAAGGAATTATAATGTCCGTCTGTTCAGACTTGTTATAGTTGAAGCCTGTGTGGAAGCCTGCTAGTGTGTTGCTGGAGACCCCTGCCAGTGTGTTGCTGGAGACCCCTGCCAGTGTGTTGCTGGAGACCCCTGCCAGTGTGTTGCTGGAGACCTCTGCCAGTGTGTTGCTGGAGACCCCTGCCAGTGTGCTGCTAGAGACCCCTGCCAGTGTGTTGCTGGAGACCCCTGCCAGTGTGTTGCTGGAGACCCCTGCCAGTGTGTGTTGCTGGAGACCCCTGCCAGTGTGTTGCTGGAGACCCCTGCCAGTGTGTGTTGCTGGAGACCCCTGCCAGTGTGTTGCTGGAAGTGAAGTGGTGTTTGGGCACCGTGACGATACTATATAGGACTGGCCAATGATTTATTGAGAAAGGTGAACTCTCCGGTGTAAGGACAACAGAAGACATACTCAGGGAGGGAACCTTGAGTGGTGCACGATAGAAGATAGAAGTGAACTCGCCAGGAGAGAAGATTGCAGAAGTTCTTTTATAGTGTCCTGTGTGAAAGTGACACCCGCTGTGTTATGTGCTGTATAAGTGTACATAGTTATGAAGTACACACATGGTGATGGTTCTGTTTAGTGCTGTTTACCTCCATTTCCTTTAGATTGACAATTACTGCAAATTCTTAATAAATTACCTACGACTCGTGGTTGGATCAAGTAAGAAGAGGCGCTAATTAGAAGGCCCGAAAGAAAGTTTGATATGAAAGAGATATATCAAGAGATTTATAGTACTAGCTAAGCTAAGTTTACTAGTTACTAGCCAAGTGAAGCCATAACATAACATAATCTAATGTATGTGTAAGTGTATTAAAGAACAAGTCTTCGGAAATAACCTACATTCTTTTTCAAGGTATATCCCATGAGAAATGGGATTTCGACATCCTCTGGCGACTCCTTGGGAAGCAGAATCCCAACGACATATTACAATGGACGTCAAGTGAGGCGCTCTGCCAGATTTATAAACGCAAGTTCATACAATCTTGTTCTTACGGGCTATTCATGCCCGTACCACCTCTTGGGTGGCTTAATCTTTATCAATCAATCAATCTTGTTCAGAACCTAGCATGCAGCACCTCGAGAAAGGTTGTAGGTAAAAATTATTTGTATTTGTAGTACGTGGGTGAAGCATTTACAGCGTTGTGGTTCGAACAAAATTCGTCAGTGAAGCACTTGTTCCGGATATGTTCGAACGTCAGCAGTTGTGAGTCGTGTGTAAACCGCTTTTCATTCATAAACAGGGGGTTTGGCGGGTGCATGGAATCACTTTTGGATCTTTGTTTGGAGGACGGACTGGATTATTTGTATTTGAAGAACGTGGGTGAAGCATTTGCAGAATTGTGGTTCGAACAAAGGACATGAGCAAAGCACTTGTTCCGGAAGTGTTCGGACGTCATCAGTTGCGAGTCGTGTGTAAACCGCTTTTCATTCATAAACAGGGGGTTTGGCGGGTGCATGGAATCACTTTTGGGTCTTTGTTTGGAGGACGTGTTAGTACACTTGGCCAACCCGTCTTCCAAACAAAGTCCCAAATGTGATTCCATGCACCCGCCAAACCCTCTGTTTATGAATGAAAAACGGTTTACACACGACTTGCAACTGATTTTGTTCGAACACTTCCAGAACAAGTGCTTCACTGACGAGTTTTGTTCGAACTACAACGCTGTAAATGCTTCACCCATGTACTACAAATACACATAATCGCCTACAGAACCTAAACACCTAACAACATAACCTAAACACCTTACCTATGCCTATATATGCACAATATTCTAATATAATATAACATTCATTTATATTGAGAAAATTCCCAATTTGAATGAACAGCATGTAAAAAATTATGAATGCGTCTGTGGGGTCGACCGCTGGATGTAATGGACTTGAGTCGAGGACGGGTTGACTTGGGAGTACCCAGAGCATAGGTCTGATTCCTCATGGGTCATAATGCTGAAGTATGATGTTCTGAACAATTGTCTTGATGTTACTGTATGTGAGTGTGAAAATAGTTTGGATCAATCAGCAAGGCAACTGTTCAGAAATTGTATAGAAACTTCATCAGAATTTGTAATAATGTATTCATCATTTATAGTGATTTGGCAAAGGTGTTCCAGCTTGAAGTTGCCACATGCAGCTGGTGCATGTTGCCATCTTGAGAATGATCTCAATATTCGCTCCTGCCATGTATTCTCTTTCCTGCATCATTTGGTGTTCGCCGCGTGTCCATGACGAGACTAACTGCAGAGTCCAACAGGACTTCCTAAATCGACTATTTCCACCCTTCACACAAACCTGTTTGTTTCATGGCACAATTTTCTCAAAGCCAAGTCCTGAGCTTCTCTATAGAGTGGGCATAACGTCCATATGCTTGTTAGTGTGTAGGAGCCTTGCGCATTCAAACTGGCCGCCAGTGTGAGCATTTCCCTCCCCCAGGTGGCGGGATTGGCTGCGTCACCCCCGGGGTAGAACGCCTTCAGCAGAGAAAACCACCACAAGAGCTGGGGAGACGACCTCCTATCTTTCACACACTTGACTTTGGGCTTCTGTTACCTTTGATTCTTGCCACCGGAGGCGGCTAATTTATTGTGCACCCTATACTAAACCTGTGAGCGGTAGCACCAAAAGCATTAGAGGGCTCAAAAGGTCTTTATCAGACCTCAACGGAGTTTATTACATAAACAATTTCATCTATCCTTCACACCTTATAATTACAATGTCAGCTAGTTACATAGAATGTTCTATTTCAAGAGCTATATATATTTACAGTAAAGTCATAATACATTAATGGTAGGTCTTATCACTAATACATAATTGTTTGACCAATGGAGATATTACAGTCATAGGGGAGCTGCTGTTTATTATTGGTCTTCACAATACACTACTTGTTTCTTAATCTTATATGTCGTTTATCTACTGGGAGCGAAATATGGATTCAGTGCAAGGATTTCAGTTATTGTATCCTTAGTAATAAGATAGGTTACCATATGATACAACGTGAGTTTAAATTTATCTCTAAATGGTACAATTTTACTTTAATCCAAGATATAGTGTTAGAGTGTGTGTCCCTGTCTTTGTCCACACACTTTAAACTTTACTTCATCTAGATCCTTATACAAGCCGAACTGCCAGAGATACTTGTAGCCAAGACTTATTCGAGCTGTGACAACCTCTGTTAGTCTGCTTATTTTATTACTTGCCCCAGACACATGTTTTACTTCACACATTTCATTTTGATAAACAATGGACCTGCTAGTTCCAGTTTGCACTGTTCTACTTTCGTCAAATTCATGCAGGAGTTCTCATCTAATAACACTCTTAAGGGACCTATTTGATAACTCAAGATTCAGTTCTATACTGTCTTTATTTACTGCAGCCTTATCAAGGGCATCAGCTTTATCATGTTCCTGCAGGCCAATGTGAGAAGGCATCCACAACATTTATATATTTACCCCCTTATTAAGTATGATATATATCTATTTCTGGCTTCTGAGACAAGAACGTTATTTCTTGACTGCAAACTATTGTTAGTAGTGAGGAAAGGGAGTTGGAAATAATTAAGCTGTCTACTTCAGTGTTATCAATAATTTTGAGTGCTACCAGTATTGCTACCAACTTAGCTTGCATTGTGGATGCCCAGTTACTAATTCTTATCTTCCCTTGAATTGTGCTGCGATCGGGCTGATGAGCAATAACAGCACTTCCTGCTCTCCCTGTAGCTGTATTGAGTGATCCGTCAGTGTATATGGTCCGTGCGATGTTGTTTTTAGTTTGTATATTGTAAATAATAATAATAATAATAATAATAATAATAATAATAATAATAATAATAATAATTTATTTAGGAAAATTACATACATACTTGCAGAGTACAAATATTCTGTTTGATATAAAGATAGAGGTAGTACATACAATACCTAAAGCCACTAGTACGCATAACATTTCGGGCAAATGTGTTACCTATTGGCAGTATACCATGACCTTACCCGTCTTCCGATTCATCTCCCATCAACCTCTGCAGCTTAGGATTGCTTTTATCACGAAGTGGATGACTGCAGACTCAAGGTGAGCCTCTGTTAATTCCATATACTTTATAGTCACGTGGAGTAGCAGCGCTATTAACCAAGCTACTCTACAATAGTTTGAGGACCTCTCTAGGCTTCTCATTTTTCTACTCAAATTTTTATTTTTATCTATTTTCTTTTATGCACATTTTCTTCAACACTGACAGTTGCAGGTCACTCAAATATGTATTCAACTATTGTTTGACGATTTTTTTTTTTTTACAATTTCTAAATTTTTCAAAGCGACTTGTCACATGTTGTTATGTCAGGATTTCGAAAAAGTTGCGCCATGCCTCATCCTTACATTGCGTTACCGTGGTTGATTTCGGGAATGAACGTCCTCACGGCCCGGTCTCTGACCTGGCCTCCTAATTCTAATTCCTTCTCAGATTCTCTGTTCAACAAATTTATCGTCGAAACATTTACTAACACGGAGAGTTATAATGCACTAGTGTGCATCATCTTGTTGAGCCCTGACTGTGAGCTGCCCTTCAACAGTACCACCACAGGTGCACACAGCTCCAGTTACCCGCATATTTCCTTATGTAACTTTAAGACTAGGTTTCGGTACATTCCAGTAGCACTCATTTGGGCTGGACGGTAGAGCGATGGTTCTGCTTCATGCAGGTCGGCGCTCAATTCCCGACCGCTGTCCAAGTGGTTGGGCGCCATTCCTCTCCCCCCTCCCCCCCCCCCCCCATTCCTCTCCCCCCCCCCCGGTTACATCCCAAATCCTTATCCTAACCCCTTCCAAGTGCTTATAGTCATAATGGCTTTAGCGCTTTCTCCTGACAGTACCCTCCACTTCCAGTAGCACTCACCGCTAGTTCTCTAAGAACCTGTAAGTCTTCTTGAGAATGGGATGCTGCAATACAGACGTCATAACGAGGTACTCTATTAAGAAGCAGCCATATTACCGGAACTAATCTCTAGGCTCCAGATTGCGTCTCTAACTCCCAGTTGCAGTGGCAAGCGTGATAATGCAATTTAATTAAGTAATTAAGCATGAGATCTGCCACCAAATGGTAATGATTGTCTATAAATTGGCCTGCGTGTAGGGATGCTGGACGCTTGCATCTTACACGGCGTTATTAAGACCTCCGCGAGATGAAATACTTGACCATGTAACTTAAATGCACCAGAGTAAGGGTTCGAATAATTTGAAAAATGCTGTCCCTTACTTACGTAGTTAGTTATAAAGAGGAATACATATTTACGCAGGGCTGAACATCAAATGGATATTAATGTTTAGCTCCTGGTTTCATTATGTGCCTCAGTGTCCATCCACCTACACTCACACGATGTGTATGTGAGTGGGTAATAAGGAGATCTATTAATACATCACTGGAGATGTATTATACAATCATAGAACACCCCTCGGACTGGCTGTGGATCACACACACACAATATGGAATGCACAAGTAAATGGAATGCTCTTGTAAGTGATGTGATGGAGGTTGACTCGATACTAAGTTTCAAATGTAGATATGATGAGCTCGAGAAGCTCAGGAATCTGTACACCAGTAGATTGACTGTTGAGAGGCGGGACCAAAGAGCCGAAGCTCAACACCCGAAAGCACAACTAGGTGAGTACAACTAGGTGAGTATATACACACACACAAGAGGCAAAGATTAGAAGTCAGAGGAGAAACACAACACACATACAAGAGAGAGAAATGAATACACACAAGAATGTGGAAAGCAATATGAGAATGATATAGCATCCAAGGCAAAGGATCAGCCTAAATTACTATACAGCCACAGTAAAGCAACAATCGGAGGAGGTAGATGTAAGAAAAACCTCAAATACAGTACAGGATGATGGAAGACAACTTCCAACTTCTGAAAAAAAGAAAAACTTGGGAGTGAACATAACTGAAGATCTATCACCAGAGGCCCACATCAGCAGAATAACGAGAACAGGAACGTGATTATCCTTCAGGAACTTGAACGAAGATACTTTACGAAGTTTCCATACATCCTGTGTGAGACCTATTACTAAGTATGCTGCCCCACCATGGAACCCATATCCAAAAAAACACAAAACAAAACTAGAAAAGATCCAAACATATGCAACAAGGCTCGTTCCCGAGCTAAGGGGACTGAGCTATGAAGAAAGACTGAGGAAACTGGACCTTACTACACAGGAGGACAGAAGGAATAGGGCGGACATGATAAAGACGTACAAGATATTTCGGGAATTGACAAAGGAGATATAGAAGCAATGTTCAAATTAAGGATCAGTTGAACGGAGATAATTGGAAACTGTTAACACAGAAGAGTTACAAGGATGTGAGGAAGAAAGTTTTCAGTCTCAGAGTCGTAAATAGTTGAACGGACTGGACGAGGAAGTTGTTTAAGCCAAATCGACACAACTTTAAATTTACATATGATAAGAAAAAGGAATGAATAGTCACTGCATTGAACTAATGATGGTCGAAAGGCAGGGCTTAAGAGCACATGCTCGACCCTACAAGCTCAACTAGGTAAGTACACACACACACACACTCACACACACACACACGCACACACACATACGACTCTCATACTGGCACTGTATCATACACTCACTCAACATCCCATCATACTGGCACTGTATCATACACTCATACAACATCTCCTCATGCTGGCACTGTATCATACACTCATACAACATCTCATGCTGGCACTGTATCATACACCCACATGACACCCCCCTCATACTGGCACTGTATCATATACCCACACGGCACCCCCCCTCATACTGGCACTGTATCATACACGCATACAACATCCCCCTCATACTATGACTGTATCATACACTCATACAACATCCCCCTCATAATGGCACTCTATCATACTCATACAGCATCACCCTCATACTGGCACTGTATCATACACGCATACAACAACCCCCTCATACTGGAATTGTATCATACACGCATACAACACCCCCCCCCCCCTCATGCTGGTGCTGTATCATATACTGCTCTAGGGAATGTGTATATCAAATACACACTCTAGGGACGATATACATATACTCTCCCCACCCAGATGCCTAAATAATATAAATTACAGTGTATAAAATATCTTAATTAGCTAAATATTTTCTCTATTTCATCAAGTCTGGTCATCGGTGAACATTTCAAACAAAATTATTTAATGGATAAACCCGTTTTAAATTAAAATCTGAAACATATTGCCAATTAAACAAAATTAAAGACTTTTAATTGTGTGTTTTTTTTTTTTGGAGTATATCACGCAAACTGGCTATTGTGTAAGTCCCTTATTGATGTATCTTTCCGAAAACTGCCCAATTAATTATTAGAATAAAATGTTTGCTATCACAGGTATTTTTCACTTAGCATTATTATGTTCCAAAATAATTTTGGTATATAAAATCTGGAAGATCTAACCACAAACAAAATAATTTTATCTGGGGGTTAGATTTGGAGGTTGTAATATCTATTGTTTGTTTCAAAGATTGATTAATTATGTCTATCAGTAACGATGGTGGGATCTGCGACTGTGTATGATGATGGCTTCTGCTGAAACGTTTTAGGTTTGAGGTTTTAGGCTGAGGTTTTAGGCTGAGGTTTTAGGCTGAGGTTTTAGGCTTAGGTTTTAGGCTGAGGTTTTAGGCTGAGGTTTTAGGCTGAGGTTTTAGGCTGAGGTTTTAGGCTTAGGTTTTAGGCTGAGGTTTTAGGCTGAGGTTTTAGGCTTAGGTTTTGAGTATGACAACGGTTTTCGAAACTGTCATTGACTGGTGGTAAATGTTTCTACCTACGATTATAGTTGGTTGTGATCATGGTGCCTGTTATGGCTGGTTGTGTGTGCGGTCACCTCCTATTGTGGTTAAATATATCTGGTTATCGGTGTGATCTGTTGATACTGTGTGTTTTTTTATCTGGGGAGATGTTGCGAGAGTCAACTAGTCGTTAGTCGCCGAGACGAGGTCGTATGACTGCATCGTGAAGAGTAACTGTAACTCTTCCCAACGTCATGAAACTGTCCTACTAAAGTGCCCTTATCCTAATCTACCAGAGGAGCCACCAACAGAAAATGGGAAATTATATCAAATTCGCAAGCCGCTACCATTTTCTAGTACAACTGTTTTTAGCCTTAGGGAAAGTATATGTCAATATGCGACATGCTATTGGAACGGGTTGGTTGGGACACTTTTTCTACCACTTGTAATATAAAAAGTTAGTATATATATATATATATATATATATATATATATATATATATATATATATATATATATATATAATGCACAGACTACCCTATTCCAGTAGCTGAAGTTTATAACTTTTTAGACACTCAACCCACCAAGGGACTCGAACACTGGCCAACAAGGTGGCAGTTGCATGCTGTATCCACTACACTATACTTCAAAGCCATTAAGAGAGGTAGGAATTCTGGGGTATTTAACCAACCAGAACTCCAATCCTCTCCCAGGCGATGAGATAGTGTGGGACCTCTGATGCTCTTTCATCGGTTCCTGTTATATGGGAAAACTCAGTGCCAAATGCTTAATGCACAGACTACCCTATTCCAGTAGCTGAAGTTTATAACTTTTTAGACACTCAACCCACCAGGGGACTCGAACACTGGCCAACAAGGTGGCAGTTGCATGCTGTATCCACTACACTATACTTCAAAGCCATTAAGAGAGGTAGGAATTCTGGGGTATTTAACCAACCAGAACTCCAATCCTCTCCCAGGCGATGAGATAGTGTGGGACCTCTGATGCTCTTTCATCGGTTCCTGTTATATATGTTATATATAGGTGATTGTGGCGCTGGTGAAGTGGTATTAGCATCAGGTAACGCAGGCTCTAATCCGGGTAGGATCATAACATTCTGATTAGATATATATATATATATATATATATATATATATATATATATATATATATATATATATATATATATATATTATATATATATATATATATATATATATATATATATATATATATATATATATATATATATATAATGTCGTACCTAGTAGCCAGAACACACTTCTCAGCCTACTATGCAAGGCCCGATTTGCCTAATAAGCCAAGTTTTCCTGAATTAATATATTTTCTCTAATTTTTTTCTTATGAAATGATCAAGCTACCCATTTCATTATGTATGAGGTCAATTTTTTTTATTGGAGTTAAAATTAACGTAGATATATGACCGAACCTAACCAACCCAACCTAACCTAACCTAACCTATCTTTATAGGTTAGGTTAGGTTAGGTAACCAAAAAAGTTAGGTTAGGTTAGGTTAGGTAGGTTAGGTAGTCGAAAAACAATTATTTCATGAAAACTTGGCTTATTAGGCAAATCGGGCTTTGCATAGTAGGCTGAGAAGTGCGTTCTGGCTACTAAGTACGACATATATATATATATATATATATATATATATATATATATATCTAATCAGAATGTTATGATCCTACCCGGATTAGAGCCTGCGTTACCTGATGCTAATACCACTTCACCAGCGATAGCCTACATGGTATGGATGGTGCTGGAGCTCACTACATGAGCTCTGTGATCAACCAACCCCCCAGCAGCATTTCGTGAGATTTGCGCGATCGCTGGTGAAGTATCATTAATACTCTGTATGCTAGTGAGATGGTTCTAGAGCAGTGCAAGTTCGAATCCTGGTCGGGTCGTAGTGTTCCTAGCAATATATGGCTTGTTGACTATTCAAGTATTCCTTCACACTTGTAGCTCAGCACGACCAGAACATGCACTGAAATTTGATGAAAATCTGTGCTCAGATCACACCACGAGTGTTGCAGGGGGATGGCAGGAGACCATGTTTGTACTATATAACGCTATCATTTCAGCCTACAAGTAACACTATACTTATTGCACGCTAAACGCAACAAAGCATAATCCCTACAACGGGATGAACACATTGCAACATAATCACCAATTACTTTCCTAGAAAATATAAACGTTGCTTTACCTCACCATCACCATCATTTCAACACAGCTTCACCATTTGCATGAAGTCATCATAAATCACCTCAACTTATTACATTAAACAACACAGCTTCACCATCACACTCACCAGATAAACACCAACACAGCATCATTATCACATTCACCATAGTAACACAACCACAGTTTCACCATCACGCTCACTACAGTAACACCAACACAATTTCACCATCAGCATCCAGTCACCATTAATAATAAATCACTGCACTACAATTACTGTAGATTCATTATAACAAATCACCATCATGGCAACAAATTCGTTATATTCACCACATCACTTCAATATCACCATCACCACCATGACGCTCTCCATTACTACAATACATTACGACCATCACCACCATAACAGAGCACGACAACAATACATCATCACAATGCAGCACCATCACCACAACTATACATCACAATCACCACCACAATACAGTAGCACCATCACAATGCAACACCCCCATCACCACCAGAATACATCACCACAAAACATCACCATCACCACCAGAATACAGCATCACCACCAGAATACAGCATCACCATCACCACCAGAATACAGCATCACCATCACCACTAGAATACAGCATCACCATCATCACCACAATACGGCACCATCGCAACCACAATACATCACTACCACAATACATCACTACCATAATACATCACTACCATAATACATCACTACCACACTACATCCCCACAATCATCACAATACATCATCATCACGACAATACATCACCATCACCTCCACAATACAGCACCATCACCTCCACAATACAGCACCATCATCACCACAATACAGCACCATCATCACCACCACAATACATCACCATCACAACACAGTACCACCATCATCACAATACTGCTCCACCACAATACATCACAACCATCAGCACAATACATCACCATATCACTACCACAATACTTCACCATCACCACCACAATACTTCACCATCACCACCACAATACTTCACCATCACCACCACAATACATCTAGGTGAGTATAGCACCACCATCGCCACTATACAGCACCATTAACACGACAATACAGCACCACCATCGCTACTATACAGCACCAGCACCACCACCACAATATATCACCACCACAATACATCACCACAATACATCACCCACATCACTAACACAATACATCACCAACACCAGCACAATTTATCACCAACACCACCACAATACATCACTATCACCAGCACAATACTTCACCACCATTAGTAGTAGGCATCCATCAGTCTCCAGAGACTATACGGGCTCATCATAGCTCGTGCTACTTGGAAATTTTTGTTCCAAGTAGCGAATCTTAAACAACAACATCATCCAGAGACTATGGAGTTGCGCTCTGGTTGTCGGTCTGGAGTGGCCTCTCGAGGGCGCAAAGCCAGCTTAGGTTGATACGGGATAGAAGCTGTTACCCATGCAGCAGGTATCTCCTCTCCACGGCACCGAAAGACTCCAATGGAAAGGCAAACGCCAATACGATTGGTTCCAGTGCCGTCGCAGGAACTAAGAGCTCCGGAGTTGACCTCGAAGTTGGTGAAAGACAGCACAGGGACTCCAAACCCGGAGACCGCCGTGGTCGGGGCCGGAGAAGAACCACCCTATCAAGGGCAAAATCGACCCCAGCCTCCTGAAGCAGAGCCTGGGGGCCGCACGAGCCCCAGAAGGTGGACGGCCCGGTCCCGCAACCTACAGTTTCCAGACAGAGATCGTCACAGCCCTCTTTCACCTGAGGCCGGCTTCCTTCATGACCAAGCAGAAGGAAGAGTGATAATTATTAAATAAAAAAATATTATTATAATAATATAATTAATAATTATCACTCTTCCTTCTGTTGGGCTTGATTGAAGACTGCCTCGGGTGAAAGGGGGCTGTGACGATCTGTCTGGAACTCGTCTGGAACCCCTACTGTTGGGGTTTACTACTCTATTCTTACTCTGGGGTGAGCAATAGTTATGCTCAAGGTCACTCACCGTAGCCCTGCGGGTCTTCACTCGATCCTCACGGCGCCACTGCACGCCAGGAGAGTCTCCCAGTCAATCTCAACGGCCTCTGATTGAGAAGGAGTGGGAACACGACTCGTTCACTTGACTGTCATGTGCCCTCCCCAACAATCGGGCTCTACGGTTAACCACAAGGTCGCCAACTGGTGTTTTAGGTGGCCAGTAACACCTCAGTGGACTGGTTGAATTAGTGGTAGCCTTGGCAAGGTCACACTCAAAAGATCAGGAGTTCAGGCAGGTACTTACTGTTATCACTCTATGCTTTCCGGTATAATATAGCCACAAGATCAATGGAGGGAATGATATAAACACAAAGATAGTTTTTTATTTTACTTAAAATGCATGAAAGATGTCACAAGGCCAAACAATAATAAATAAATCAACTGATCCTGGATGCGGCTGGTAGTTCCCACGAATAGTATGCACTCACTAAGTGGCAACACCTCCCCTCCTCGTCAAGTGTCAAGAACAGCTGATCGCCTGGCCCCGCACGAAAGTTTATTGCTTGTTTCTAGATTCACACGCGCTGTTTCTTTAAGTTCTCCAATATTACTAGAAACTCGCACACTCGATATTGGCACAATAGCACGTATTACTTAGTTACACTATACTCGGGCTCAAACAGTCGTTTCTACAATCAATGCTACAATGACTCACTGTAATGGCTTTCACTGCCCTTCATTCAATGACATATTATAAAGTATTAAACACTGGAGATTTCAGTACTTTCTCTCGTGGGCGATAACCCAATAATTCACTGTACTCACAAATGATTAATCACTGCATGAACATAGACATATATAATGTATATAAATCAAACATCAATACATGGAAAATAAATAGTTTCTGGGCACATAGCCTAACTTCCAAATACTGGCATAATATTATGTATATATTTATCACTATATGTTCTCATCAAAGTCTCTAGAAAGATATACAATACACAGTAAATTTATCACTTGTTCCGGGTGCCTGTACACACCAATAATCAACATAAGTATTATAAGTACTCTTGATAGTACTACATGGCAAACTGGTGCCTTACTGTGACACGGGTGAGACTTGCTCACGACATATAAAATCCTCAGGCTAGATAATATAGTCGAATAATATAGCTAACTAAAGGGAATGGGGAGGGAAACTAGAAACACCTACTTCAACCTATCCTCCGATGAGAGTCGAGATGTAGCTCCTGGTCCTCGTGTCGGGAACGCCCCCACACACACGTCGTCGTGTCCTACCGGAACCTCTCGTCGTCCCACCGTTCAGCGCGTCGTCTCCATGCCCTCTTCTCTGCAGGTCCGTTCTCCTTCTCGACTTCTGGTAGAGTTGGAGTCGGTCTCCTGGCCGTCGTCTTCTCCCAGCAACGGCTGCCGCCTACGTCTCAGCTGCAGTCGTCCGGATTCCCCAAATAGTCCTCTCCTTCCTCAGCTACCCAGTGGCTCTGTCAGCCACTACGCTGTCACGAACTGGTGAACTGCCACAGACGTCACATACGTCACTGCACGGCTTCACTGCTTCTTGCACAGTACCTGACTGGAGCACTTGTTGCTCAAATAACCGTCGATTCCCTCTCTGGTTCAACACATGAACTAGGGAAGACCTCACAGAGTACTGGCAGACTTCAGGTGACGCGTAAATCCACGGGAGCGGGAAACAACTGTCAAACTGACAGGACCAATCGTCGCACGTCCAACCTCTTTGACGTGTCGTGTCTGACTGATGGCGCCAGCGCGGCGCGCGGCCTGGACCCCCTTCCTTCGTGACGTCACTTTCGCCACGGGAGGTTTTCATTGGCTCCCGGTGCCACATTGCTGTCGGTGATCAATCCGGTGCCACTGACGTCACACGGTTTTGGCGGGGAATCAGGAAGGCCAGCGCCATCTTGGCTTCCTAAAGGGCCTAAACCACAGGCCAAAATATTACTATTTCACAAATTTCGGCTCTCCGAGAACACTCCACTCTCCCATATATCAAATTGTAGCCTGCTACGTAGAGAACGCTTGGGAAAAGTGGACATGACTCTTACTGCAGGCGTGGGAGAATTATAAGGGGGGGAACTCCGTCACACTACACATCACAAAAAATCACTACCACCATCTCAATACAGCATCACCATCACAAATATACATGAGCAGCATCACCATTGAGGGGGAAATACCAGGATCGTATATTAATGAGGAAAATTACTTAGGACTTCAAATTTAGTACTGTATATACTTAGATATTACTCTACAATAGATATGCAAAACAAAATAATCAGTCCTTAGCGAGGGTTGTAAATCCTACTCCTCTTTTCCTAGAAAAGATAATGGTCTGTAGGGGCAGGTAGGTTCCTTAAGGGTGAATAGAGCTCTTGATTGGAGACCCCACACTCTACCTTCAGGCATTTCAACGCATCAGCATTGTACAGTATAGTATACAATGGATAAATTTGTTAAACACAGTTCTGTGACTGTGAATACTGGTTCTTGTTCTTGATCAAAGATCCGAACAATATACACAGTCTAGCCTAGCTCTAAAATTATTGCAGCAGCCAATAATCAAATTATACTAATGAACACAACGAGGTTGTTATTATTATTATTAACATCTTTATTGACAAAATTTAATTACAGTTTTGCCTAATCTGAGGATTTCAATTAAGTCTTATTAAAGTGAGGATAATGCTGGTACACGGTACACATACACTGTCACACAGGACGGAGGATCATACACAAGACAATAGGTCTATACTGTAGGCTGAAACACATATATATCATGGTTACAATCAATGTTTTAATGTATGAATATGTAAAATCGACTTTCTATTGTGCACTGCCACACAAGGGCAGGGATGGGTTCATAAGAGATGCCGCTTAAAAATAATATAAAATTGTTCTTCATTCTTTAAATTGGACAAGCAAATTTGGGATAAATTGTTAGGATGTCGTCCAGTACATCAGGTTCAATAAAATAGTTACACAGTTGGCGGTACAATAGGCCAGGAGGTCTAAAATATTTTACGGTTTCACATTCAACAATATAGTGTTCTAGCGAATGCGTTAAAGGTTTATCACAGAGTTTACAATCTGAATATTCTGGTAATGGCTCAGCCTCACTAACCTGCCAGATGTGCCTATAGCCAAGGCGAATTCGCACAATGGCTACATCACATTGCCTGGTCCGGTTACTGTGCTGACTATACAAATACCTATTGAACAAATCTACAAGGGCCGTGATGAGGATTCGAACCTGCGTCCGGGAGCATCCCAGACACTGCCTTAATCGACTGAGCTACGACAAAGTTAAAAGAGTTGAAACCGAAGTTCTACTGAACTTACTGGATCCCGCAGCCTCTCTGAGGCACAAACCAGGGTTTTACAAAACTCCCATCTTCGTTGAAACCGAAGAAATAACTTCGGTTTCAACTCTTTTAACCCTGTCGTAGCTCAGTCGATTAAGGCAGTGTCTGGGATGCTCCCGGACGCAGGTTCGAATCCTCGTCACGGCCCTTGTGGATTTGTTCATTTGATGCATCACGTTAGTGTGATTTCTGTGTGTAAATACCTATTATTACAAAAGTTGTCATAGCTTTTAATACTGCCGCTTTCAGGGGCCAGATTCACGAAGCAGTTATGCACGTACTTAGGAACGTTTATCTTGTTGACCAGACCACACACTAGAAGTTGAAGGGACGACGACGTTTCGGCCCGTCCTGGACCATTCTCAAGTCGATTGTGATGAGGACAGGTAGGGACAGGCAATAAATAGGCAAGAGAGAGCAGAGGAGCAAAGTAAGGTGTAGGGGATAGTAGTAATAATGAGAACTGCAGAAGGCCTATTGGCCCATACGAGGCAGCTCCTATTATAACCACCGAAGGAGATAGTAATAGGAATAAGAAGACGTTTATCTTCTTAGCATCTTCGTAGTGGTACGTCGGTATTCAGGTAAGCATTTAAGTATGGAAATCTTCGTAAGTACACCGCCTCACGCTAAGAGGGCTCTCAACCACTCGTAGCTTTATGTAAACTGGATATAATTCAATTTTTTCTCTACCACATAACACGGGGGATCGATTTTATTATAAACAAATATTTTTTGCTGGTAAGTCTCATCAAGGAGGAGTCCATCATGTTAGCTATATATTCATTCTCTACTTGGAACTTGTAGTAAATATGTCTTTTATGATATTAGAATAACTTTTATAATAGCAAGATATTATACCAGTAATTATTACGTAAATAAACACTGGTGAACATGATATATGAGAGACGGTGATGATCCCGGGGTGGTGGGAGAATTTACTATCACTAAATGCACCTGTTCACTTATCAATAAGTATAGCTAGGAGTTTAACTTTAATTTATTTTGTTTGGTTTTATTTTGATATTAAATCTGGGTGAGACATAAAAGAAAAATATGCTGCACAAATGATGTTAGGTAAGGGTATGGGTAAAAACTGGCATATGGTCCCCCAAGCATATTGGCTTGGGGACCATTCAAGCTTGTTCACATTTGTGTTGCTCACCTGGCCCACCAAAGTGGTGTATAAGAAATTGATTGATTGATTGATGAAGATTAAGCCACCCAAAAGGTGGCACGGGCATGAATAGCCCGTAAGTGGTGGCCCTTTTGAGCCATTACCAGTATCAAGAGCTGATACTGGAGATCTGTGGAGGTGCGACTGCACCCTGCGTGACGGGAGATGTCTCCCATGTATAAGAAATTACTGTTTTTGTTGTTGTTGTTATAGATTCAGTTACTCGGAACAAGTTCCAAGTAGCACGGGCTATGGTGAGCCCGTAACTTACCTGTCACAGGAGTGGTGCCCTCAAGAAATTACAGATCTCGTTAGATTTATACCAGTACGGGGTCAGGTGAGGAAATAAGTAGAATGGTCTGGGGATAAGTACGGGATAAATAAGGGATAATAGGGGACGAAGTACATACAAAGATTAATCGGGTGTAATAGGCCTATTATGTTCTGCTCCACTGTCAACACAATACAGCATCACTGTCAACACCACAATACAGCGTCACCACCACAATACATCACCACGATCACCACCACACCAACACAAACAGAGACACAATCAAACCATCTTCCACTCACTGCAAACAAAGTCTCCTACAACAACCAGGGTGTTTGAACAGCAACAATCACGGTACAAGAAGTCCTTGAGAATTGTTGATCTTTCTTCCAAGGGCGCAAATCGGACACTGAGCAAGGCACTCGACCTGTTTCCTGGCGCTACCTGCGTCTCGAGAGTCCCCCACAGTCTCAAGATTGACGTTAAAACAAGCGTGATGAAATATAAACTCAACACCAAGCTGTTTTGTAGGTTTAATGTTGCTTTCTTTTTGTTTTACACTTTTATGCTTCTTTTATCGTGATGTTATGCCTGAACTATTTTTAATCTTCCTGTTTTGTCACTTTCATATTTTTGTCTATGATTATCTTGCCTTTTGATTGTTTGATATCTATGTTATCTTCAGCTGTCTGTACCTGCCACTCAGTGAACCTGTTATCTGTCTTTGAATGTCGCTCATTTTGTCGCTCATATATATATATATATATACATACATATATATATATATATATATATATATATATATATATATATATATATATATATATATATATATATTTATATATATATATATATATTTATATATTTATATATATATATCTATATCTCTATATATATATCTATATATATATATATATATATATATATATATATATATATATATATATATATATATATATATATATATATATATATATATATATATATATATATATATATATGCAAACAAGCCTGAATGGTCCCCAGGACTATATGCGACTGAAAACTCACACCCCAGAAGTGACTCGAACCCATACTCCCAGGAGCAACGCTACTGGTAACTACAGGGCGCTTAATCCGCTTAACCATACGGCCGGACAAAAGGAAGTGATAGCCGAAGCTATTTGAACCACTTCCCCGCCGGCAACTCGGATGGTAATCTTGGGCATAGCATTTTATCAAATCACCTCATTTTTTGGGGCACACGTGAGGAACACATAGCTTCGGCTATCACTTCCTTTTGTCCGGCCGTGATGGTCAAGCGGATTAAGGCGCCCTGTAGTTGCCAGTAGCGTTGCTCCTGGGAGTATGGGTTCGAGTCACTTCTGGGGTGTGAGTTTTCAGTCGTCATATATATATATATATATATATATATATATATATATATATATATATATATATATATATATATATATATATATATATATATATGTCGTACCTAGTAGCCAGAACGCACTTTTCAGCCTACTATGCAAGGCCCGATTTGCCTAATAAGCCAAGTTTTCATGAAGTAATGTTTTTTCGACTACCTAACCTACCTAACCTAACCTAACCTAACTTTTTCGGCTACCTAACCTAACCTAACCTACAAAGATAGGTTAGGTTAGGTTAGGTAGGGTTGGTTAGGTTCGGTCATATATCTACGTTAATTTTAACTCCAATAAAAAAAAATTGACCTCGTACATAATGAAATGGGTAGCTTTATCATTTCATAAGAAAAAAAAAATAGAGAAAATATATTAATTCAGGAAAACTTGGCTTATTAGGCAAATCGGGCCTTGCATAGTAGGCTGAGAAGTGCATTCTGGCTACTAGGTACGACATATATATATATATATATATATATATATATATATATATATATATATATATATATATATATATATATATATATATATATATATATATTTTATATATATATATATATATATATATATATATATATATATATATATATATATATATATAAAAGTGTTCAGCGTCTTCAGAGGGAGACGAAGATGTACATTGTGTAGTTATATTTCCCGTTTGTGATTTTATTTATATATGGTGGTGGGAAAAGAATTATATATATAGACAAAGTGATAAACTTGTCTATTTAATGTACCTCCCTTGTTTATTTTTCTTGCATTACGGAGCTCATCCCTTGAAAGCCTCTACTAACTTGGGGCCGGATACCCAAACTCTAACACCATCAGAGAAGAACCCGGTTGCGTCCCATTAGGGCCGTAACACTATGCCCAAGATTACCATCAGAGTGCCGGCGGGATGATGGTAGTCTCGGCTACCATCATCTTTTGTCCGGTCGTGATGGTCGAGTGGTTATAAGGTGTCCTGTACACCAATTGCAGAATGCTCCTGGCAGTATGGGTTCGAGTCACTCCTGGGGTGTGAGTTTTCAGTTTATATATATATATATATATATATATATATATATATATATATATATATATATATATATATATATATATATATATATATTTATATATATATATATATATATATATATATATATATATATATATATATATGTATATATATTTATTTATTTATATATATATATATATATATTATATATATATATATATATATATATATATATATATATATATATATATATATATATATATATATATATATATATATATATATATATATATATATATATGTTGCATAAGCAACAGGGCTCCATTAAGGAACATATAATCTCTTCCCACAACTAAACCATCGCCAGAGAAATCCTAGTAAACAACACAGAAATCATCGATAGATACAGCGATAGCAGACGGCTTGACGTTTGCGAGGCACTGCACATAAAAAGTCAACACCAGCAATCAACAGCCAATTAATGCACAACTATATTCTACCCACCTCAAGACTACGCTCCAATATAGAAGCATCAAGAAATATGGACCAATAGGCTTTCTACAATCACTTCTATTCAATACCCATTGTTTCGTGTTCTGTCTTGTGTTGATGAAATTAATACCCTATTAAATACCACCTCACCCCATCCACCTCACTCAAATGTAGATATAAACAAATTGGAGATGTGTAAGTTCTATTCAGTTGTGTATGTGCAACTAAAGTCTTTGAAAATGTAATAAGTTTTACGAAACGCGCTCAAGTGTCGCGTCAGACTAGAAATAAAAATGAATTTTGGAGAATTGATTTTTGAATTACCACCAACAGTGAAAAGAAATGTACGAAATATTGAGAAAATTCGTGTTAGAATTATTAATCTTACTTTTTCGGTCATATATATATATATATATATATATATATATATATATATATATTTATATATATATATATATATATATATATATATATATATATATATGTAACAATGATCACAAAACTACTGATCCAAGTAAATGGAAAAACCACATTTGAAAAATAGAGTATGCTTAACGCGTTTTCGGCTAATTCGCCTTCATCAGAGCAAAGTAGAATGAAGATGGAAACCTTGTTGATCAGACCTTTAATACCCGCCAGGGCATAAAAGGGCACCTGACCACAGAGAAAAGGTGAAGGAAAGGAAATATAAGAAAGAAGGTAACTGCAGAAGGCCTATTAGCCCATACAGCTCCTATTAATATGCAGAACTAGAAGATATATAAATGTGTCATACAGGTTAAATGGATGCTATATTGTATTGACGTGCTATTGAGGCTTATATGGGGCTCCAACTTGCACATACCAGGGCTCACATTAAGGCTGATGTTACAGTGTTTGATCAGAGCAGACTCGATCACATTTCGTTCAACGAAACTCTTACTTTTAACAATACATTTTGCCCCTCCGAAGTTGATAGAATGATCACATAAAATGGAATGTAAATACAATGCACTGAACTGCTGGGCTGTACGAATAGCATATGAATGTTCTTTTAAACGCGAGGAAAGAGATTTACCTGTCTGACCGATGTAAACACATGCACACTCATTACAAGGGATGGAATACACACAACCTGCTACAGAGGAGGGCGAGTTCTTAATTAACATGGACTTAACTGTATTATCATTTTGGAACACTGGGTTAATATTAAAGTTTTTCAGGGCTGGGGCAAGATGTACTAGGCCATCAAATATGGTAATACAAACGTGTTTTTCAGTTCTGGTTTTGACTTGGGAGCTTGTTTGTAGAACGTCCTTTTTGCTTGACCAAACGCAAGATCTAATACCGATTTAGGGTTTTAACTTTTTCCCAATTTCAAATATATTTGTTACTTCTTCATCAAAAAATTCCGTACTGCAAGCCCTATGGGCTCTAAGAAACATACCAGAAAAAACTGCCAGCTTTACCTGAACATGATGATTTGAGTAAAAATGAACATACGAGCACACATTGGTAGGTTTCCTATACACATTGAAATTGAAACTTTTACCAATTCTATGAATCATGATGTCTAAAAAAGGCAGAACACCATTTACTTCATTCTCAATTGTGAACTTAATTGACGGAACCAGGAAATTAAGTTGATGGAGAATATCAGTTTGGTCATGGTTAACCGGCCACAGGCATAAAATATCAACGTACCTATACCAAACGAAATTCGAGGGCAATATCTTAGGCAGGATATTTGTTTCAAAACACTCCATGTACAAATTGCTCAAAACAGGGAAGTTTTGGCATCGCCATGCCAAATGTTTCCTTATAAAATTAATCATTAAAGCTGAAATAATTATCATTAATGGCTGAGAGCCCGAAGACCAGGCTCTCAGTCACAGCTCAGGATGCAAGCAAGTCGATGAAGAACTCTGTAGGGTAAGGCTGGTCCTAGTCAACAATGGCTTCTCTAAAGGTTATGTTGAAGACGTCACAAAAAGAAAGGTGAAACGCCATGTAACCTCTAAAGAGTCAACTAACACAACACTTGTACCCCCTATTTGACTGTTTTACAGGATCATCGTTTCTATGGCTCATAAAACGGAGGAAAGTGTCCTGAAAGATATTATTAATAGGAACGTTATCCCTACAGAGAAAAATGTGAAAATACAATTGATAATTTACTACAAAAACAAAAAACTGCCAACCTACTCATGAAAAACTCCCCAGACACCAAACAGAACGCATTGAAGGAAAGTAACGTCATCTATGCCTTCACATGCTCACTGGGGGACTGTAAGCCTGAAAGATCTCAGCATATAGGCAAGACACAACGTCTCTTTCATCAATCAATGCACTAACAACAAGGCTCCATCAAGAAACATATAATCTCTTCTCACAACCAGACCATCACCAGAGAAATTTTAACAAGTAACACAGAAATCATCGATAGATACAGCGATAGCAGGAGACCCGACATCAGCGAGGCAGTACACATAAAAAAGTCAATAACAGCAATCGACAGCCAATTAATGCAAAACTATATTCTACCCACTTCAAGACCCCGAACCAACACAGGAGCAGCAAGAGATAGTATGGGCCAATATGCCTTCTGCAGTTACTTTCATTCTTATGCCTTTCACACCCAATTAATACCCACCTCGCCCAAAACATTTGTGTCATATCACCTCACCCAAAACAAATAAAAAGCATGATGTATGTTATGTGTAAACCAAGTCTTTGAAAATGTAAGAAGCCTTACGAAATGCTTTTAGGCGTCAGACTAAAAATATAAATGTAAAAAATGAATTTTGGAGAGTTAATTTTTCAATTACCCTCGACAGTGAAGAGAAACGTAAGAAATATTGAGAAGATTCGTGTTAGAATTATTAAATCCTTCGGTCATATTCAACAACATTATATATATTGTGACGATAATCTCTTTCAAGAGAGATTGAGCCTGCTCTTCCCTATATCATTCACGTCATGTTACAAGTACAAGATACTATATTGAAGATACGTCCACCAGTATCACCAAACGTTTTGCCCAGGAAGCAAAGCGTACCTTGCACCACCCGACACGCCGGCTCCTCCGCCCGCCGTCAACGAGCAAACTACCCATTCTCCGCCTGCCTGCTCCTGATTGGCTGGTGTATCGCCGACTGCACCTTCATCTGCACTCACGCCCCCCTACCTGAGTCGACGTCTGGGCCAGCTCACGCCGTATTCCTCAGAATATCTCTGTGCTCTTAGAAGTTGACATCTCTTGTAGACTAAGCCCTGGCTGTCGTGTACTAAGGGAGGTGGCAGCTTAAGCCAGTATTCTCAGCACCTGATCATCATTATTATTATCTTGCACTTTATTTTGTTTTAGAGTAAATTTTACAGCTATTAATTATTCATGTTGTTTTGTTTGTTGACTTGTTTTGAATTTTACGTAAGTCAAGGGATTGTCTTTGTTCATATCTTGTTTTCTAAAGTAATTAAAATTTCATTGTTTATATTTTGTGTTTTGTGTGTCTTCCCATTACCTTACCACAGACAAACAGGCAAGCAGAGTCTTTTTTTTCTGTAAATGTGACAAGGCATTGCCACCTGCCATTGGAGGACTGCCGAACATCAACACTCCAACACTTTACCGTCACATTTCATGGGGGCCTGTCCAAGGAGCTTCACTCAGGTACTAGTACCAGACCGTAAATTTGTGGTAAGCGTACTTGGCTTTGGTAAAGTAGCTTTTCACTATTTTCAATATTCAATTTTATTTTCATATGGTGCTGTGTGTATTGTGCATTCCGAGAGTAGCATATGGTGAGTGTGAGACAACTTTGGATTACGTGGTGACTGTCGGCCGCAGTCATTCTCTTAATTGGTCATCTCTCCCTCCGTGTTATTACTCGTGTTTACCATCTTTTGTCCCTAGGATATTTCTCATATTTTCGGCAGATCATCATATTGGTACCCTGGTACTGTGCTCTGTCCCCGGGTCAAGTGCACCTAATCTTCTGCAATCCGACGGTAGGAGGATAAAGAGGGCCATAGTTCCTCTAGCACGAACCTTAGTTGCTGAATTGGGACCTCAGCAGCAGTTCTCGTCACCAGTTGACACCTCGCACCCCTACACGTCGGTCAGAGATGATGATATTTACCTAGGTAGGGAATTAGCTTTCTTTTTTCAGAGCACAAAAGTTCGCTAATTCTGTAAGTATCATATTTCATTTCAGTGGGGAAAACTTGCTTCTGTCCTATAGAGACTCGGCAAGGTATGCCTACATTCTTGGACTACCTAATTCACTTTTGAGGCAATTAAATGTTTCATTTGTTTTAGAAACTCAGTTTCGCTTATTTAGTAGGATTTTCTTGCCCTTATCCTCTTACATTGAGTACCGGGTACAAGATTTCCTGCGATCTTGATTTATTAATCATTTACCATCTTGAAATTAACATTAATTGTTAACGATTCCACAGGATAGGTACCAGTTGCCACGTTGTCCTGTTTCTGACATTCACTATATCACAACAATATATTCGTTGTGTATTTATTTGCTAATTTCACCATGTTTCGTCTCCAAGCTTTCCGTGCAGATCCAGCAGGTGAAATAGGGAACTTAAGTCGTGCCAAGAGGACTGAATTACAAACTCTTGCACATGAGTATCAACTAGAAGTTCCCCATGGAGCCAACAAAAATGAACTGCATAACCTGTTACTGGATCATCTCTTAGAGGAAGGTAAGATTGACTCTGAAACTCACGAAACTTACTCTATTGCAGATAAACCTGATTTGGCAACGATGAAACTCAAACTAGAGCTTGCCAAGATCGAACGAGAACAGCAAAAAGAAGCCCTCGAGCAACAAAGGGAAGCAGCTGCCATACGAAAAGAAGAAAAGGAACGTGAAATCGCCCTCAAGGAACGAGAAGCTGCCTTGAGGAAAGAAGACCAAGAACGTGAGACTGCAATACTCCGTGAACGTGAGCGAGTACAGCTTGAAGCAAAACAACGCCACCTGGAGATACAACGCGAGCATGACAAACAACAAGCTGCTATGGCTATGGAATGTCGTCAACAAGAACTCACGTTGAAAACTACACACCTCGCTCAACGCCAGCAAGCTACCGCCAGTCTTCCTGTAAGTTTCAATATCTCACATGCAAGTAAGTTAATGCCACCATTTGTAGAGACAGAAGTCGACGTATTTTTCACCACCTTTGAGACCCTTGCTAATCAACTTAGTTGGCCTGCCGACCAATGGGCTACCCTTCTCAGAGTACATCTCACAGGTAGAGCTGCAGTTACACTCAGTACTTTGGCGTCTGAGAATGACTTCCAGACTCTGAAACAAGCAGTGTTGGACGCCTACCTTCTCTCCACCGAAAGCTACCGAAGAAAATTCCGTGACCACCTAAAGGCAAGTACCACTACCTTTCTAGAATTTGCTAATGCCAAAAGGAGATATTTTATGAAATGGCTGGAAGCAGCACATGTCTCTACCTAACATAGGGGCATAACTGGCCGACCCCTCACAGTGTTCAAGAGAGAACTGGATAAGCACCTCCAAAGGATACCTGATCAATCAGGCTGTGACTCATACGTCAGGCTGCGATCAGCCGCGTCCAACAGCCTGGTTGATCAGTCCGGCAACCAGGAGGCCTGGTCGACGACCGGGCCGCGGGGACGCCAAGCCCCGGAAGCACCTCAAGGTAACCTCAAGGTAACCTTTGCAGAACTCGTCAACCTCATGCTAGTTGAAGAATTCTTGAGGCGTGTGCCTCCTCCTGTCCGTTTATATTTAGCAGATAAAGAAGAGACCGACTACCTAAGATGTGCTAAGTCGGCTGACACTTACAGCCTCATCCACCGGCTGACACCAGAACCACCTTCCAGTAAGAAGTCTTGGTACAGTTACGAGAAAGTGAGTACCGATCAAGCTGGCTCGCAATTGTACTGTAAGTATTGTAGACTCTATGGACATACCATAGATAAATGTGGTAAGTCTCAATACAAAGGTAATACTGAATCCACTAAACCCAAACAGACTCCTCCTAAGTCCGGTAAGCCTGTGATGAATGTTGGTGTTCATGTTAATGATTTTTCTCTCTTCAGTAACCACCTGTATCCTGGAACTGTCTCTACCAACGGTTCAGATCCGGAGGGACGTTCCAAACTGAAGATCTTGAGGGACACAGCGGCTCTTCAATCGATTATTTTGAAGTCGGCTGTGCCCAACATCGCCTACACCGGAGAAACTGTCTTCATCACTGACCTCACTGCTATCACTCCTTATCCTCTCGCCAGAGTCCACCTGGATTGTCCCTTCGTGACCGGTGAAGTCCAAGTCGCCATCAGGGAAAAGCCTTTTCCCATGCCTGGAGTGCAACTTCTCCTGGGCAACGACTTGGCAGAAGACCTGCAACCGACCAACCTGATCGTCATGGACAAACCCCAGGTGTGTACCTCTGTAATGGATAATCCCATCTTTGAGTATGTTCCAGCAAAGGTTCAAGAGAGTGATGAAGTTTCTCCTCCGGTTTTAGTGACCACCCGTGCACAAGCTGCACGACCACAGCCAGCTGACTCTACTGATACCGCTGTCCCTCAAGACCCTCAGAAACTACCCCCGAATCTGATCAAGTTGGAGTTCCGTAAGTTACAGAGGGAAGATCTTACCTTGACACCATTATTCTTCCAGGCTGAGACTCAACCTGACAGTATTCCTGGGTTCTTCCTAGAGAACGAGTTGCTCTACCGCAGATATAGACCCAGTAAACTGAAGGAGGAGGACGATTGGGCCCCCGTCGAACAACTAGTGATTCCTGCCAGCCTGCGGCCCACTATTCTACACCTGGCCCACGAAGCACTCTCGCACTACAGATTTAACAAGACCTACCACGAAATCCGTCAAGACTACTACTGGCCAGGTATGGTAAATAGCGTCAAACAGTGTCATACATGTCAGATGGCAGGTAAACCTAACATCACTATACCCAGAGCACCACTGACACCCATCCAGGTACCTGTGGAACCTTTCCACAGACTTATTATAGACTGTGTTGGTCCTTTACCTCGGACCAGTTCTGGTAACGCCTATATACTAACCATCCTGTGTCCTACCACCAGATTCCCCATAGCAGTTCCAGTAAAGAACATTACGGCTGCTACGGTGGTGAAACACTTATTGAAGATCTTCACCCAGTATGGATTTCCAAGGGAGGTTCAGAGCGACTGTGGCACCAACTTCACCAGTGATCTCTTCAAGAGGACACTGGAAGAGTTCAACATCACACAGGTATTGTCCAGCCCCTATCATCCTGCTTCACAGGGTTCTCTTGAGCGTAGTCATCAGACTATTAAAGCACTCCTGAAGAAGTTTTGCAATGAAACCTCTAAGGATTGGGATAAGCAAATAGATTTAATAATGAATTTAATAATATATTTAGAAGTCTTCCCAATAAGTCTCTAGGAGTATCTCCTTATGAGATGCTCTACGGACGTAAGTGCCATACTCCTCTCATAGCTTTTAAAGACTCTCTACGTGATGCCACCTTCAGTGAGCATCAGAATGTGCCCCAGTTTCTTCAAAACCTACAACACATTCTAGAGAGGGTGCATAACTTTGCCAAGGATAATCTATTGAAAGCACAGGAGAGGATGAAGACTCATTACGACCAGAACAGCATAGTAAGGAAATTTAAACCGGGAGACTTCGTGCTTGCCTATTTCCCTATCCCAGGTTCTTTGCAAAACAGGTTTTCAGGACCCTACCGCATCAAGGAGTGCAGAAACAACCATAACTACGTTCTAGAGACTCCAGATAGGCGGCGGAAGACCCAGTTGTGCCACGTCAACCTCCTGAAGCTATATAACGGTACTCCTCCCACTGTATTGATAACATATTCTTCCTTTAAAAGTCCATACATCCACAGTGAGACCTTCCCTGCTTCTCCTCCCGAAAGCATTGACACTGAGTCAGCGCTTTCCAATTCGGAAATCCTAACTAATCTTCATAACCTTTTTCAGGACCATAATATTGCTCCGTTGCCATATTCTAATCCAATTCTCACCTCGTCAGATATCACCAAGCCTTTCATCCTCCATGTCGACGCCAGTGGTACCGGCATCGGGGGTGTCCTGATGCAGCAACGAGGCGAGGAGGTTCTACCTGTTAGCTACTACAGCTACAAGTTGAAACCCCACCAGAAGAACTACAGCACTATCGAGAAGGAGCTACTCTCCATCGTCCTGAATCTACAGCACTTTGCTCCATACCTACAAGGTGCTAGGTCTACCACCATCTAGTCAGACCACAATCCTCTTCGCTTCTTACATCAAGCCCAATTCAATAACCAACGTCTTCTACGATGGGCTTTATATCTGCAAGATTTCAACTTGGAGATCTTCTATATCAAGGGTTCTGACAGCATCATAGCCGACGCCCTCTCCAGAGTCTATGAAGTAGAGGCAGCTCCACCTATCACTCTACCACATGAAGACGTAACTTCTTCTGGAACCGCAGGCTTCGGGGGAGAGTTGTGACAATAATCTCTTTCAAGAGAGATTGAGCCTGCTCTTCCCTATATCATTCATGTCATGTTACAAGTACAAGATACTATATTGAAGATACGTCCACCAGTATCGCCAAACGTTTTGCCCAGGAAGCAAAGCGTACCTTGCACCACCCGACACGCCGGCTCCTCTGCCCGCCGTCAAGGAGCAAACTACCCATTCTCTGCCAGCCTGCCCCTGATTGGCTGGTGTATCGCCGACCGCACCTGCACCTGCACTCACGCCCCCCTACCTGAGTCGACGTCTGGGCCAGCTCACGCCGTATTCCTCAGAATATCTCTGTGCTCTTAGAAGTTGACATCTCTCTCTTGTAGACTAAGCCCTGGCTGTCGTGTACTAAGGGAGGTGGCAGCTTAAGCCAGTATTCTCAGCACCTGATTATCATTATTATTATCTTGCACTTTATTTTGTTTTAGAGTAAATTTTACAGCTATTAATTATTCATGTTGTTTTGTTTGTTGACTTGTTTTGAATTTTACGTAAGCCAAGGGATTGTCTTTGTTCACATCTTGTTTTCTAAAGTAATTAAAATTTCATTGTTTAAATTTTGTGTTTTGTGTGTCTTCCCATTACCTTACCACAGACAAACAGGCAAGTAGTATCTTTTTTTTCTGTAAATGTGACAAGGCATTGCCACCTGCCATTGGAGGACTGCCGAACATCAACACTCCAACACTTTACCATCACAATATATATATATATATATATATATGTCGTACCTAGTAGCCAGAACTCACTTCTCAGCCTACTATGCAAGGCCAGATTTGCCTAATAAGCCTAGTTTTCATGAATTAATGTTTTTTCGACTACCTAACCTACCTAACCTTACCTAACCTAACGTTTTCGGCTACCTAACCTAACCTAACCTATAAAGATAGGTTAGGTTAGGTTAGGTAGGGTTGGTTAGGTTTGGTCATATATCTACGTTAATTTTAACTCCAATAAAAATTTTTTTACCTCATACATAATGAAATGGGTAGCTTTATCATTTCATAAGAAAAAAATTAGAGAAAATATATTAATTCAGTAAAACTTGGCTTATTAGGCAAATCGGGCCTCGCATAGTAGGCTGAGAAGTGAGTTCTGGCTACTAGGTACGACATATATATATATATATATATATATATATATATATTGTTACGGACCGAATCCAGCGTCCGAGCACGGAGCAGTGACGACCGCGCCATCTGTGGGTCAGCTCCCGAAACCCCCTCCAAATGGACGACGACACCTGGTGAGGACGAGGTGTACTGGCCACGAGGGCCAGTTTCCAGCCCTGTTCAGCTCACAACACAGCCGCTGCTGACCTCTGGTGAGGTGGTGCTCAGACGACAACGCCATCTATGGAGTGGATACGTCGGGCGTTTGTGTCTGAGCCTGTAAGTGAGGTGCTTTTGTGTGCCCCTGTTACTGATGACGTGTCTGATTACAGAGTCGACCTGGGACTGCTGTAATGGAAGTTGAGTCAGTCTACCCAAGGCAGCCGTCTCAACACCAAGTGTTTTGCTGCAGCAGCTGTGAGTCGCCTCCCGAAAGAACACTGTGGTGTTACCCTGCCTGTGAAGCGGCAGTTGAGGATTGTCATACCCGGGACTGACTGGTGGAGACGCTTAACCACTGGGGTATTGTGGACAGGAGAGTGATCTGTGGTATCACACGAGGCTCCTGACTAGGGCGCTACCCTAGTATCGCTCGTGGAGTGGCCTGACCAGCGTTGCTGATCCGGAACCTGCCAGCTGTCTGCTGGACTTGTGGTTGACGGCCTCCACGGCGGTGCCCCCAGTGGAACTGTGTTTTGGCTGGCCAGTGGCCGGGGTAGACTCAGCTTTTCGAAGGATTCGTCGTGAGGCCACGAGAGCGTCGAGAAGATCCAGAGTCTTCAGACGAAGACGACAGTGTAGATAATACCCCTGTGTAGTGTTTATACCCATCCCCGAGAAATCTTCTTATATATATTTATTGGTGAAGGTGCTAATTATAATATTAAGTTTTTGCCTTTCTTTCCCTTCCCCTTTTAGTTTACTTGCGTTACTGATCACATCCCTTGAAAGCCACTACTGGCTTGGGGCCGGATACCATTCCTCTCACAACATCAGAGTAAGAACCCAGTTGCGACCCGAGAGGGCCGTAACATATATATATATATATATATATATATATATATATATATATATATATATATATATATATATATATATATATATATATGTCGTACCTAGTAGCCAGAACGCACTTCTCAGCCTACTATGCAAGGCCCGATTTGCCTAATAAGCCAAGTTTTCATGAATTATTTGTTTTTCGACTACCTAACCTACCTAACCTAACCTAACCTAACCTAACTTTTTCGGCTACCTAACCCAACTTAACCTATAAAGATAGGTTAGGTTAGGTAGGGTTGGTTAGGTTCGGTCATATATCTACGTTAATTTTAACTCCAATAAAAAAAAAATTGACCTCATACATAATTAAATGGGTAGCTTTATCATTTCGTAAGAAAAAAATTAGAGAAAATATATTAATTCAGGAAAACATGGCTTATTAGGCAAATCGGGACATGCATAGTAGGCCGAGAAGTGCATTCTGGCTACTAGGTACGACATGTATATATATATATATATATATATATATATATATATATATATATATATATATATATATATATATATATATATATATATATATATATATATATACATACCCCCTGATAACACCATGGACGATACTCCCACAACACCAGGGACCACTCCCACAACACCAGGGACCACTCTCACAACACCAGGGACCATACTCTCACAACACCAGGGACCACTCTCACAACACCAGGGACCACTCTCACAACACCAGGGACCATACTCTCACAACACCAGGGACCATACTCCTACAACACCAGAGACCACTCTCACAACACCAGAGACCACTCTCACAACACCAGAGACCACTCTCACAACACCAGAGACCACTCTCACAACACCAGAGACCACTCTCACAACACCAGGGACCACTCTCACAACACCAGGGACCACTCTCACAACACCAGAGACCACTCTCACAACACCAGAGACCACTCTCACAACACCAGGGACCACTCTCACAACACCAGAGACCATACTCTCACAACACCAGAGACCACTCTCACAACACCAGAGACCACTCTCACAACACCAGAGACCACTCTCACAACACCAGGGACCACTCTCACAACACCAGGGACCACTCTCACAAGGTACCACTCTCACAACACCAGGGACCACTCTCACAACACCAGGGACCACTCTCACAACACCAGGGACTATACTCTCACAACACCGGGGACCATACTCTCACAACACCAGAGACCATACTCTCACAACACCAGAGACCACTCTCAGAACACCAGAGACCACTCTCAGAACACCAGAGACCACTCTCACAACACCAGGGACCATACTCTCACAACACCAGAGACCACTGTCACAACACCAGAGACCATACTATCACAACACCAGAGACCATACTCTCACAACACCAGAGACCACTCTCAGAACACCAGAGACCACTTTCACAACACCAGAGACCACTCTCACAACACCAGAGACCATACTCTCACAACACCAGACACCACTCTCACAACACCAGAGACCATACTCTCACAACTCCAGAGACGACTCCCACAACACCAGAGACCACTCTCACAACACCAGAGACGACTCCCACAACACCAGAAACCACTCTCACAACACCAGAGACCACTCTCACAACACCAGAGACCATACTCTCACAACACCAGAGACCACTCTCACAACACCAGAGACCACTCTCACAACACCAGAGACCATACTCTCACAACACCAGAGCCCACTCTCACAACACCAGAGCCCACTCTCACAACACCAGAGACCATACACTCACAACACCAGAGACCACTGTTACAACACCAGGGACCACTCTCACAACACCAGAGACCACTGTTACATCACCAGAGACCACTCTCACAACACCAGAGACCACTCTCACAACACCAGTGACCACTCTCACAACACCAGAGACCATACTCTCACAACACCAGAGACCATACACTCACAACACCAGAGACCACTCTCACAACACCAGAGACCACTCTCACAACACCAGAGACCACTCTCACAACACCAGAGACCATACACTCACAACACCAGGGACCACTGTTACAACACCAGGGACCACTCTCACAACACCAGAGACCACTCTCATAACACCAGAGACCACTCTCACAACACCAGGGACCATACTCTCACAACACCAGGGACCACTCTCACAACACCAGAGACCACTCTCACAACACCAGAGACCACTCTCACAACACCAGAGACCACTCTCACAACACCAGAGACCACTCTCACAACACTAGAGACCACGCTCACAACACCAGAGACCATACTCCCACAACACCAGGGACCACTCTCACAACACCAGCGACCACTCTCACAACACCAGGGACCATACTCTCACAACACCAGGGACCACTCTCACAACACCAGGGACCATACTCTCACAACACCAGGGACCATACTCTCACAACACCAGGGACCACTCTCACAACACCAGGGACCATACTCTCACAACACCAGGGACCATACTCTCACAACACCAGGGACCACTCTCACAACACCAGGGACCACTCTCACAACACCAGGGACCATACTCCTACAACACCAGAGACCACTCTCACAACACCAGAGACCACTCTCACAACACCAGAGACCATACTCTCACAACACCAGAGACCACTCTCACAACACCAGAGACCACTCTCACAACACCAGAGACCACTCTCACAACACCAGAGACCATACTCACACAACACCAGAGACCACTCTCACAACACCAGAGACCACTCTCACAACACCAGGGACCACTCTCACAACACCAGGGACCACTCTCACAACACCAGAGACCATACTCCTACAACACCAGAGACGACTCTCACAACACCAGAGACCACTCTCACAAAACCAGAGACCACTCTCACAACACCAGAGACCACTCTCACAACACCAGGGACCACTCTCACAACACCAGAGACCATACTCTCACAACACCAGAGACCACTCTCACAACACCAGAGACCATACTCTCACAACACCAGAGACCACTCTCACAACACCAGAGACCATACTCTCACAACACCAGAGACCACTCTCGTAACACCAGAGACCACTCTCACAACACCAGAGACCATACTCTCACAACACCAGAGACCACTCTCACAACACCAGAGACCACTCTCACAACACCAGAGACCACTCTCACAACACCAGGGACCACTCTCACAACACCAGAGACCACTCTCACAACACCAGGGACCACTCTCACAACACCAGAGACCATACTCTCACAACACCAGAGACCACTCTCACAACACCAGAGACCATACTCTCACAACACCAGAGACCACTCTCACAACACCAGAGACCACTCTCACAACACCATAGACCACTCTCACAACACCAGGGACCACTCTCACAACACCAGGGACCATACTCCTACAACACCAGAGACCACTCTCACAACACCAGGGACCATACTCCTACAACACCAGAGACCACTCTCACAACACCAGAGACCACTCTCACAACACCAGAGACCATACTCTCACAACACCAGAGACCACTCTCACAACACCAGAGACCACTCTCACAACACCAGGGACCACTCTCACAACACCAGAGACCATACTCTCACAACACCAGAGACCACTCTCACAACACCAGAGACCACTCTCACAACACCAGAGACCACTCTCACAACACCAGGGACCATACTCCTACAACACCAGAGACGACTCTCACAACACCAGAGACCACTCTCACAACACCAGGGACCATACTCTCACAACACCAGGGACCACTCTCACAACACTAGGGACCATACTCTCACAACACCAGGGACCATACTCTCACAACACCAGGGACCACTCTCACAACACCAGGGACCATACTCTCACAACACCAGGGACCACTCTCACAACACCAGGGACCACTCTCACAACACCAGGGTCCATTCTCCTACAACACCAGAGACCACTCTCACAACACCAGAGACCACTCTCACAACACCAGAGACCACTCTCACAACACCAGGGACCACTCTCACAACACCAGAGACCATACTCTCACAACACCAGAGACCACTCTCACAACACCAGAGACCACTCTCACAACACCAGAGACCACTCTCACAACACCAGGGACCATACTCCTACAACACCAGAGACGACTCTCACAACACCAGAGACCACTCTGTGGGAACCGACCTGTGAGATTTATATTTATTTAATTTATATGAATTTATATTTACGTTAATTTATATACTTCGATAGCAATTTGTATAATGATAAGTGGACTGTATTTCTGCAATAATCTCTTAATCTCACAAATCGATCCTCTACACATTAGGGGGGTTTATTAAATTAATATATATGCAGCCAATCAAACTACAGTATTAACTACATACATTGAAAAGGTTCCTTATCTTATAGTACAGCAGGTTAGTCCACCAGGTATAACTAGGGTGTAGACACCAAATTATCCTCTTTGAGGTAGCTTCCATCACCCAGTAACTGGTGCACAAAATCTTGCTTCCTCGTCTTGACCTGTCAAAAGTGCGCTAGCTGTGAAGCCAGAATCCTATATATGACAAGCTATATCAGAGAAAACACTATACATGGAACAATAAAGACCTGGCTTAATTACCTTTAGTTTGAGGCTTCCACGTGCTCTAACCGGGTCACCCTATATAATGACATTAATGGCCATAAATGAAAGATACTGGGTTTCGGAAAGAACACTTAACTTGATTTGTTGACAGCGTGTTGAAAATGGCACACCCTTGGTTTCCATAACGCTACGTCCAAGTAAAATTAACAGGAGCCTCATTTGCTCCCGTGAGCCTCTGGTCTAGTATAAACAATGGCAATGTCTAACACTCCATTCTATTGACGCCTGGCCGACATTGTCCAGATATGATAGGAGCCGAATTTGCTCCACACGTCTCGGAGGTGACACAACAATGGCTCCCTCCTTCCTCCCTCTCACGCCTGGCTTACATTGTCCACATGTCAGAAAGTGATAGAAGGGTTACATTTACTCTACTTTAATATTGATAATTAAGTTAATTTATATAAGATGTTTTTATGATGGTAAAGTCCAAAGACTAATGTATTTAAGAATAATTCCCAGCAGAATAGCTGGTGAATTATAATAGTATGTGGTGATGATATCCCGTTTTCTATAGACGGTAATTCCACTACAAGTTACGTTTTCTATGGGTAACTTGTTGGTAATACAGCAGAAATTATTATCTGTCTGTATGATATATTAAATGGTGTCGGATTTTCCGACATAATTCCCCAGGGGCTGCTCACGGGTCGAAGTCCTAATTAGAACAGACGAACACCGATACTCCTCCTTCGAATTATTTGATTAATTTGATGTTAGTAGTTAGTAATCACACATTTGTGCGTCTGTTCGTGCAGGACGGATGTCCCGTATTAGAGTTGCAGGGGTTAGAAGTCTAATGCGATTTCATTTCCCTGTCAACTCTTGAAAGGCTAATATTCAAGCCTTATTACATATTATTTAACCCAGAAGACTGGATGTGATCAAGTACTACAGTCAAGTACGATTCAGGGACTGCAGTGAGATCAGTGACATTAGATATAACTTGAAGTTTCTTCAGGTAACTGGTCACTGATATATAAACACTGAGGCCCATGGAATACATCTTGATTAAATAATAAATGTATCAAATCAGTCATCAGATTTATCGGGGTTTTAATTTAGTTAATTGATTCAGAAGATTGAATAGCTCATCATTAAAGTAAAGAATAGTTCTGAGACTGCAGTGGGTTCAGTGACATTGGTCGCAGTGACTTGTAGCTGTTTTAGGCTCTGTGGATTTTCCGACACACTCTCACAAAACCAGAGACCACTCTCACAACACCAGAGACGACTCTCACAACACCAGAGACCACTCTCACAAAACCAGAGACCACTCTCACAACACCAGAGACCACTCTCACAACACCAGAGACCACTCTCACAACACCAGAGACCATACTCTCACAACACCAGAGACCATACTCTCACAACACCAGGGACCACTCTCACAACACCAGAGACCACTCCCACAACACCAGAGACCATACTCTCACAACACCAGAGACCATACTCTCACAACACCAGAGACCACTCTCACAACACCTGAGACCATACTCTCACAACACCAGAGACCACTCTCACAACACCAGAGACCATACTCTCACAACACCAGAGACCATACTCTCACAACACCAGAGACCACTCTCACAACACCAGAGACCACTCCCACAACACCAGAGACCATACTCTCACAACACCAGAGACCACTCTCACAACACCAGAGACCACTCCCACAACACCAGAGACCATACTCTCACAACACCAGAGACCACTCTCACAACACCAGAGACCACTCTCACAACACCAGAGACCACTCTCACAACACCAGGGACCACTCTCACAACACCAGAGACCATACCCTCACAACACCAGAGACCACTCTCACAACACCAGAGACCATACTCTCACAACACCAGAGACCACTCTCACAACACCAGAGACCACTTTCACAACACCAGAGACCACTCTCACAACACCAGGGACCACTCTCACAACACCAGGGACCACTCTCACAACACCAGGGACCATACTCCTACAACACCAGAGACGACTCTCACAACACCAGAGACCACTCTCACAAAACCAGAGACCACTCTCACAACACCAGAGACCACTCTCACAACACCAGAGACCACTCTCACAACACCAGAGACCACTCTCACAACACCAGAGACCACTCTCACAAAACCAGAGACCACTCTCACAACACCAGAGTCCACTCTCACAACACGAGAGACCACTCTCACAACACCAGAGACCACTCTCACAACACCAGGGACCACTCTCACAACACCAGAGCCCACTCTCACAACACCAGGGACCATACTCCTACAACACCAGAGACGACTCTCACAAAACCAGAGACCACTCTCACAACACCAGAGACCACTCTCACAACACCTGAGACCATACTCTCACAACACCAGAGACCACTCTCACAACACCAGGGACCATACTCTCACAACACCAGAGACCACTCTCACAACACCAGGGACCACTGTTACAACACCAGGGACCTCTCTCACAACACCAGAGACCACTCTCACAACACCAGAGACCACTCTCACAACACCAGAGACCACTCTCACAACACCAGGGACCACTCTCACAACACCAGAGACCATACTCTCACAACACCAGAGACCACTCTCACAACACCAGAGACCACTTTCACAACACCAGAGACCATACTCTCACAATACCAGGGACCACTCTCACAACACCAGGGACCATACTCTCACAACACCAGGGACCACTCTCACAACACCAGGGACCACTCTCACAACACCAGGGACCACTCTCACAACACCAGGGACCACTCTCACAACACCAGGAACCATACTCTCACAACACCAGGGACCATACTCTCACAACACCAGAGACCACACTCTCACAACACCAGAGACCACTCTCAGAACACCAGAGACCACTCTCAGAACACCAGAGACCACTCTCAGAACACCAGAGACCACTCTCAACACCAGAGACCATACTCTCACAACACCAGAGACCACTCTCACAACACCAGAGACCATACTCTCACAACACCAGAGACCACTCTCAGAACACCAGAGACCACTCTCACAACACCAGAGACCACTCTCACAACACCAGAGACCACTCGCACAACACCAGACACCACTCTCACAACACCAGAGACCATACTCTCACAACACCAGAGACGACTCCCACAACACCAGAGACCACTCTCACAACACCAGAGACCATACTCTCACAACACCAGAGACCACTCTCACAACACCAGAGACCATACTCTCACAACACCAGAGACCATACTCTCACAACACCAGACACCACTCTCACAACACCAGAGACCACTCTCACAACACCAGGGACCACTCTCACAACACCAGAGACCATACTCTCACAACACCAGACACCACTCTCACAACACCAGAGACCATACTCTCACAACACCAGAGACGACTCCCACAACACCAGAGACCACTCTCACAACACCAGAGACCATACTCTCACAACACCAGAGACCACTCTCACAACACCAGAGACCACTCTCACAACACCAGAGACCACTCTCACAACACCAGAGACCATACTCTCACAACACCAGAGACCACTCTCACAACACCAGAGACCACTCTCACAACACCAGAGACCACTCTCACAACACCAGAGACCATACACTCACAACACCAGGGACCACTGTTACAACACCAGGGACCATACTCTCACAACACCAGGGACCATACTCTCACAACACCTGGGACCACTCTCACAACACCAGAAACTATACTCTCACAACACCAGGGACCATACTCTCACAACACCAGGGACCATACTCTCACAACACCAGGGATCACTCTCACAACACCAGGGACCATACTCTCACAACACCAGGGACCATACTCTCACAACACCAGGGACCACTCTCACAACACCAGGGACCATACTCTCACAACACCAGGGATCACTCTCACAACACCAGGGACCATACTCTCACAACACCAGGGACCATACTCTCACAACACCAGGGACCACACTCACAACACCAGGGACCATACTCTCACAACACCAGGGACCATACTCTCACAACACCAGGGACCACTCTCACAACACCAGGGACCATACTCTCACAACACCAGGGACCACTCTCACAACACCAGAGACCACTCTCACAACACCAGGGACCATACTCTCACAACACCAGAGACCACTCTCACAACACCAGAGACCACTCTCACAACACCAGGGACCATACTCTCACAACACCAGGGACCATACTCTCACAACACCAGTGACCACTCTCACAACACCAGGGACCATACTCTCACAACACCAGGGACCATACTCTCACAACACCAGAGACCACTCTCACAACACCAGGGACCATACTCTCACAACACCAGAGACCACTCTCACAACACCAGGGACCATACTCCTCCTCAAAGACCAGCATATTATTCTGGTCATACAACAATGTATTACTTTAAAATACTACAATAAAAAATGTTTACAAATGATCACCTAAATTATTATTTAAAAATATTCTAATTCGGCCGAAGAACGTAAACTTTCGTCTTAAAAAGTCTTGAATACGAGACCCACTTAAAACTTTCATGATTTTCAATCAATTTGTAAACTAAGATTCGAGGTTCAAAGTTACTTGGCAACGAGAAATATTGGAATGAAAATTGGCGGATAAAGTGCAGCACAAGCTTGAATAAATTTTCTCATTTAACAGATTCTTAAATTGCAAAACATAAATATCTTCATCGCTGAGGATTTAATATAAACCCTAAACACAGAGGAAGATTTTTGTAGATAATATATCATATGAACACCGAATTCCACAACACAATGTCTAAGGCTTTAAGCTTCGTATATAGAAATTGTTTCATATATTTCTACTAATATAATCAACAATAATGATCTGAGTTATAACTGAAGCGATTTGTCAAATTATTATCTTGTACGGAAGCCTATTGGAACATTCTGAGAAAATGTCCCTGTTATTTATTCCATGATGTAATATAAGGCTTTAGTTCACACAAACACATACATGCATGCAACACACACACACACAAATACACACACACACACACACACACACACACACACACACACACACACACACACACACACACACACACACACACACACACACACACACACACACACACACACACACACACACACACACACACACACACACACATACACACACACACACACTAAGGGGCCGGTGGCTAAGCAGACAGCACGCTGGACGCGTGATCCTGTGGTCCCGGGTTGGATTCTGTGCGCCGGCGAGAACAATGGGCAGAGTTTCTTTCACCCTAATACTCCTGTTAATTAGCAGTAAATAGGTACCTGGGAGTTAGTCAGCTGTCACGGTCTGCTTCCTTTGGTGTGTGTGGTGTGGGAAAAATTAAAAGAAAAAAAGTAGTTAGTAACAGTTGATTGACAGTTGGAAGGCGGGCCGAAGGAGCAGAGCTCAACCCCCGCAAGCACAACTAGGTAAATACACACACACAGCACAGAAAAGAAAGGGAAGACATAATAACCACCTTCAAAATTCTCAGGGGAATTGACAGGGTTGAACAAAGACAAACCCTTTAGCACGGTTGGAGCACGAACAAGGGGACAAAGGTGGAAACTTAGTGCCCAAATGAGCCACAGAGACGTTAGAAATAATTTTTTCAGTGTCAGAGTACTTAACAAATGGAATGCATTAGGCAGTGATGTGGTGGAGGCTGACTCCATACACAGTTTCAAGTGTAGATCTGATAGAGCCCAGTAGGCTTAGGAACTGTACACCAGTTGAGAGGTGGGAACAAAGAGCCAGAGCTCAATTCCCGCAAGCACAACTAGGTGAGCACGCACGCACACACACACACACACACACACTATTCAGACACATACACAGACATGCAAACAGTCTCATACACACACTCAATTATAAACACACAACCAACACACACACACACACATTGTGAGAGTCTGGCCCCTGGTGTTGTGAGAGAGATATGGAAGACAGCTAATGTAGTCCCAATATACAAAAAGGGTGAGAGACAAAAGGCACTGAACTACAGCCCAGTGTTCTTAACTTGTATACCATGCAAGGTGATGGAGAAGATCGTGCGAAAAAACCTAATAACATATCTGGAGAGAAGGAACTTCGTGACAACCCATCAACATGGGTTCAGGGAGGGTAAATCTTGCCTCACGGGATTACTAGAATTATAAGATCAGGTGACAGAGATTGAGCAAGAAAGAAAAGGATGGGGGAACTGTATTTTCTTGGACTGTCGGAAAGCCTTTGACACAGAATCCTATAAGAAGTTGGTGCATAATTTGGAGAAAGGCAAAAGTAACTGGTAGGGCGCTCCAGTGGATAAGGGAGTACCTAAGCAATAGGAAGCAGAGAGATACAGTGAGGAGGTGACACTTCAGATTGACTAAATCATTAGTGAAGTCCCACAGAGCTCTGTACTTAGACCTATCCTGTTTCTGATATGTGTAAATGATCTCCCAGAGGGTATAGACTCATTCCTCTCAATGTTGAGAGGAATGATGCCAAAAATTATGATAAGAATTAAGACAGAGGAGGACAGCATGAGGCTTCAAGAAGACCTGGACAAACTAAAGGAATGGTCCAACAAATGATTGTTAGAGTTTAACCTAAGCAAATATAATGTAATGAAGATAGGTGTAGGGAGCAGGAGACCAGATACAATGCATCCTCAGGGGGATAAAATTCTTCAAGTATCAGAGAGAGAGAAACACCTGGGGTTGATATCACGCCAGACCTGTCCCCTGACGCCCATACAAAGAGGATAACATCAGCGGCATATGCCAGATTGGCCAACATAATAACGGCCTTTAGAAACTTGTGTAAGGAATTATTCAGAACTTTGTATACCACATATATCAGACCAATCCTGAAGCATGCAGCTCCTGCATGGAGTCCATATCCAGTCAAGCATAAGACTAAACTGGAGAATGTTCAAATGTTTGCCACCAGACTAGTACCCGAACTGAGGGTTATGAGCTACGAGGAGAAAGTACGGAAATTAAACCTCACGTCGCTGGTAGACAGAAGAGTTAGGGGGGGACATGATCATCACATACAAGATTCTGAGAGAAATTGATAGGGTATATAAAGACAGGCCATTTAACACAATGGGCACACGCACTAGGGGACACAGGTGGAAATTGAGTGCCCAAATGAATCATGGAGACATTAGAATTTAGTTTTTAGTGTCAAAGTATTTGACAAATGGAATGCATTAGGAAGTGATGTGGTGGAGGCTGACTCCATACACAGTTTCAAGTGTAGATATGATAGAGCCCAGTAGGCTCAGGAACCTATACATCAGTTGATTGACAGTTGAGAGGCGGGACCAAAGAGCCAGAGCTCAACCCCCGCAAGCACAACTGTGTGAGTACAACTAGGTGAGTACACCCACATACATGAATACAGACGCGCGAGCGCGCGCGCACACACACACACACACACACAGTGCGAAAGTTGAGCGAAAGTTAGTGCGAAAGTTGGAGACGCAGGCTGGAGTGAAAGGGAAGGTACTCCGGTGGATAGAGGAGTACCTAAGCAACAGGAGACAACGAGTCTGTGTGAGGGGTGAGGTCTCAGATTGACGAGACGTTACAAGTGGAGTCCCACAGGGGTCAGTCCTTGGACCCATACTGTTTCTGGTATATGTAAATGATCTCCCAGAGGGTATAGATTCGTTCCTCTCAATGTTTGCCGACGATTCAAAAATTATGAGGAGGATTGAAACAGAGGATGATAGTAGGAGGCTACAAGATGACCTAGATAGACTGAGTGAATGGTCCAACAAATGGCTGTTGAAGTTCAACCCGAGTAAATGCAAAGTAATGAAACTAGGCAGTGGAAACAGGAGGCCAGACACAGGATACAGAATAGGAGATGAAGTACTTAATGAAACAGACAGAGAGAAAGATCTAGGAGTTGATATCACACCAAACCTGTCTCCTGAAGCCCACATAAAGAGAATAACGTCTGCGGCATATGCGAGGCTGGCTAACATCAGAACGGCGTTCAGGAACCTGTGTAAGGAATCAGTCAGAATCTTGTACACAACATATGTAAGACAAATCCTGGAGTATGCGGCCCCAGCATGGAGCCCGTACCTTGTCTAGCACAAGACGAAGCTGGAAAAAGTCCAAAGGTATGCTACTAGACTAGTCCCAGAACTAAGAGGCATGAGTTATGAGGAAAGGCTGCGGGAAATGCACCTTACGACACTGGAAGACAGAAGAGTAAGGGGGGACATGATCACAACCTACAAAATCCTCAGGGGAATCGACCGGGTAAACAAGGATGAACTATTCAACACTGGAGGGACGCGAACAAGGGGACACAGCTGGAAGCTGAGTACCCAAACGAGCCACAGAGACATTAGAAAGAACTTTTTCAGTGTCAGAGTAGTTAGTAAATGGAATGCACTAGGAAGTGATGTGGTGGAGGCTGACTCCATACACAGTTCTTTAGTAGATATGACAGAGCCCAGTAGGCTCAGGAATCTGTACACCAGTTGATTGACGGTTGAGAGGCGGGACCAAAGAGCCAGAGCTCAACCCCCGCAAGCACAATTAAGTGAGTTCAATTAGGTGAGTACACACACACACACACACACACATGCATACAGACACCGGGTGCTTGGACCAAAGAACCAAAGCTCACCCCCCTCCCCCACCCCACCCCCCGCAAGTACAACTAGGTGAGTACAATACACAAACCGAACCCAAGAATACCGTGATTTTTAGAAATTGTTTGTCGTTCCGTTAGGTGAATAGGGGGGGGGAGTAACTAACGGACCCAGGGGGAGATTGTAATACAATTACAATATACACGAATATTTTGTTCAGTAATAACCATAATAAGGGTTACATAATTACGTGAATTCAAATGTGCAGAACAGCGTTGACTTTGAGAATTGGCGGTGAAGGGAAGTAGTGTATATCTGCTCCTCCATTGGCCCAGTGAAATACCACATGTGTCGGTGATTATAACCTACGGCCTCTAATTGTAAAGGTCATTGATAGATAACGCGAGACAGATGAGTGAAAATGAACGATTACAAATTTGGAAAATAAAGTAACAGGAAAAAAAATCCCTATGATAGAGAATGTCTGTTTGCCTGCCCACGGTAGGAGCCAGACACTTGGGGCTAGCCTCACGCAAACCCCCTTCTCAACCCCCTTCTCAACCCCCTTCTCTCTCACGTAAAGGCAATATACACAAATACAGATGGAACTGCATACAAATCAACTGAACTTTAGGAAAAATCCCCCGAAAAAATACTATATGATTTGTGTTCACTTAGGCGGCAGTGTCAAGTGTTATAGCTCGTGCAGTGTTGTTATAACTCATGCAATGTTACTTGGCAATCTTCTTGAGAATGGTCCAGGACGGACCGAAACGTTGTCGTCCCTTCACTTTCTAGTGTGTGGTTTGGTCATCATGCAATGGTCCCTGTTATATCATAAGGATTATAATATTATATTATAAGGACTAAAGCTTTGAGGAGATTATATTCCCAGGCTAGTTAACGGTAACACGCAGGGGTCGGTACTCACAGCTATCCTGTTTTTGATGCATGTAAGTGATATTCCAGAGGAAATACACTCGTTTCTCTTTTGCTGAAGTTTGTTGAAGAAGCAAACAGAGATGGATGATCTCCTTCATGGAAGATCTCCACCACGACAGATCTCCTTCATAGAAGATCTCCACTATGACAGATCTCTTTTGTGGAAGATCTCTACCACATAAAAACATAACAATAAAGGTAACTGCAGTAGGCCCATTGAACCATACGAGGCAGCTCCTACTTATAACCATCCAATCCCACTCATATATATGTCTAACCCACGTTTGAAACTATCGAGGGACCCCACCTCCTCCACGCTACGCGGGAATTGGTTCCACAAATCAACAACCCTGTTACCGAAGCGGTATTTTCTCATGAATTTCCTAAATCTAAACGTATCCACTTTATGAACAAATCCACAAGGGCCATGACAAGGGTTCGAACCTACGTCCGAGAGGATCCTAGACGCTGCCTTAATCGACTGAGCTACGACATGGAACTGCATACAAATCAACTGAACTGTATCAAAAGCTTTGCAAAGCTTAAGGCAGCATCTGGGATCCTCTCAGATGTAGGTTCGAACCCTCGTCACGGCCCTTGTGGATTTGTTCATTTGATGCACCACGCTATTGTGATTTCTGTGTGTATCCAATTTATACCCACTGTTTCGGATTCTGTCTTGTGTTGATACTTTTAGTACCCCTATTACTACCCCCTTTGCTATGCCCATTCATCCATAAGAACATACGAATAAAGGTAACTGCAGAGAGCCTATTGGCCCATACGAGCAGCTCCTATTTATAACCACCCAATCCCTCTCATATACATGTCCAACCCACATTGAAAACAATCAAGGGACCCCACCTGCACCATGCTACATAGTAATTGATTCCACAAATCAACAACCCTGTTACTGAACCAGTATTTACACATGTCTTTCCTAAATCTAAACTTATCTAATTTATACCCATTGTTTCGTGTTCTATCTTATGTTGATTCTTTTAGTACCCTAATAATATCCCCTTTGTTATGCCCATTCATCAACTTGTAAACCTCTATCATGTCATCCTAAGTTCTTCACCTTTCTAGAGCATGTAATTTAAGCTTTGTCAATCTTTCTTCATATGACAGGTTTCTAATTTGAGGGATTACCATTGTCATCCTACGCTGGATGCGTTCTAGTGAATTTTTATTCATTCTACAAAATGACGACCAAAACTGAACTGCATAATCTAAATGGGGCCTAACAAGAGCAAGATACAGTTGAAAACAACACCAGGTGTCTTGTTACTAACGCTTCAATAAATAAATCCGAGTGTCCTATTTGCTTTATTACGAACATTTATGCATTGATATTTTGGTTTTAAATTCTTACTAATTATAACTCCCAGATCCCTTTCGCAATCCGACTTCGCAATCTCAACACCATCTAGCTCGTATCTTGTAACTCTATTATCATTACCTAGCCTCAAAACCTTACATTTGTCAACAATAAACTGAATCTGCCAATCTTTTGACCATTTCAAAACCCTATTTATATTGACTAGAAGTGATAGTGAGTCTTTTTCCGTGTTAATTTCTCTTCCGATTTTTGTATCATCTGCAAATTTGCAAATGTTGCTACTCAAACCTGAATCTAAATCATTTATATATATTATGAATGAGAGAGGTCCCAGGACAGAGCCTTAAAGCACTCCACTTACAACATTTTCCCATTCTGACTTAACCCCGTTTATACTAACTCTTTGTTTCCTTTGGTATAGCCATGCCCTAATCCAGCTTAATATAGCACCCCCAATACCATGAGCCTCTATCTTTTTAATCAGTCTTTCATGTGGCACCCGGCCGGCCTACCCCCCTATGCCCAAGACTTTCCAATCTATTTCACCCATAAAATTTTTAAGGCTATTAAGATCAGCTTTTCGAAAATTTGGCACTCTAACAGAAGTTTCCCCTACAAATCTATTTCATTCTATACTAAATCTGATTTCTTTGTGATCACTGTTTCCTAGCTCACTACCTATTTCTATGGCATTAATTTGAGTTTTCCCTGTTAGTTAATACTAAGTCTAAAACATTATTTTCTCGCGTTGGATCCATAATGTGTTGTGTAAGAAAGCAATCGTCAGTTAATTCTAGAAAATCTTCTGCTTCATTATTTTAAATGAATTATTTTATATGTTCCCAATTATCTATGAATGATATTGCATTTGATTTGCAATATTTGTCCAGACAGCAATTGACACCAAGTGCCCTTGACAACCATTCATTTCCAACTCCCTTTCTTGGAAGAATGCCAAATATGATCGGGATTCCTCCTTGCTCCAAACTAATTCTATGGCTGTCTTGAACCTCTGTATCAGTTCCTCACTCCTAACTCGTCCAACATTATTTCCACCTACACTGATACAAATAATGGGTTCCCATTTCCAACCATAATATACCATTCATGTTGTTAACAATATCACCAAACCCTGCTCCCGAATAGCAAACCCTAACCTGTTCTACCTATCTGTCTCAAAAAGTTCTATCCAAATACCTCACCTGCGAATCTCCCACAACCAAAATTCGTTTAGTTACTTCCTTTACTTTCTGAGCACCTTGAGGAACCTGCGCTACCTTCGTTGCCTTCCCTTTCAAGCGAACTTTAGGCTCCTCACAGCACTCGTCCTCCAACATGGCGAATGAGTTTGAAGTCCTTAGAATATCTAAAGACGGTTTTGTAAAAGTCTTCTTAAGATGCCAGTCCTCTACGATATTCCAGGACGACGACTTTCTACTGCTGCGCTCCTCATTTGCCTCTTGTTGATTGTGTTTCATCTGCCTTAGCTCCTTCATCTGTCGTTCCTCCTCCCTGCAGGGAATCCACCTCTGCCTTCAGAGCTCCGCATAGCTCCCTTACTAGCACCAGTTCACTCACTACAACTTCCTTCACAGGAATGGGGGTCACAGATCTCCTTCATTTAATACCTCCACTGCGACAGATCTTCATGGTAGATCTTCTTCTTGGAAGATCTCTTTCATGGATGATCTCCACCATGGAAGATCTCCTTTGTTGAAGATCTCTGCCACAGAAGATCTCAACAGTAGTGGGGATGGAGACTTAACGGGAACATTAAGTTTTCTTGGAAAGTTTCCGCTAAGCCGCCACCCTTAAAAAGGTCCCAGGGGACTGACCTGAAAAGTTCCCGCTAAGCCGCCACTCGTTTAAGACTGAATTGTGTCAGAGTTTTAGTTCCCGCTAAGATACCACCTGTTTTCGGGCTAATTTTTTTCAGAGTCCAGTTTTAGGAAAATATTTCAGAGTTCCCATGTTCGGAAAATCTGGTGATAGAAGTTTCTTAAAGATTTCTTATGGAGAAAATTTAGAGTTTTACTTACACCTGTGGTATTAAAGAGTTTTTTTTATTAATACCGGTATTAAAGAGTTCTTACAGAGACAAATAAACTCTATGGACTTAAGTTTCTGTTTTGAAAAAGCTCATCAGAAGTTAGTTCTTGGACCCGGCTCTACATAAGAGCTACTGAGATCCAGGTCTCGTTCCCCGCCTTACTTCATTCCTACAATTCCACTATTAACCAATCTATTTCTGCTATACTCCGTACGTCTGTAAAATAGATAAAAGTAATTACCGAGCTCCAGTTCTTGTCCTCCGCCTTAGTTCAATGTTCATCAGACTTTGTTATTCCAGAACATCAGACCGGCTCTCATCCCTTATCCTATCAAATAAACACGAGTCTAACCGTGCACTCAACACACCTGTGTAAATATCCTTATCTCTCCACACCTGTGTAAATATCCTTATCTCTCCCTCCCTCCATTGCCCCCGCGCCCGTCCTCTAGCTTACCTGTCCCCTCACCCCCTGCTTCCCCTCCCCCTCACCCCACCAGACTCCTTCTCTCCCCCCTCCTCTTTACCCCCCATCCATGCCCGTCTGCGCTCCTGTCTCCCTCACATCTCTCACCCCCCCAGCTCCCCATCCCCCGTATCTCCCCCCTCTTACCCCTTCCCTAACTCCACCCATACCTCCCCCCTTCCATTACCCCTTCCATAACTCCTCCTATACCTCCCACCCTCCTCCCCAGATTTTAAAAATTCAGCTATTATCCAATAATCTTAATGTATTTGTGTGTTCTCTCTCCATTTTTACAGCATATTCTCTGTACAACTTTTTACGCATTCTCTTTTATGTTCTCTGCAAGTTCAAATCATATTTTTCGCCTTTTCCTCCGGGTTCTTCAAAGTTTCTTTCATATTCTCTGCAAGTTCAATGTATATGTGATTTATATTGTATTTTCTTAAATAAAGATAAAAAAGAATATATTTTTTCCGTTTCTCCGTGTTCTACGCATTCTCTTTCATGTTCTCTACAAATTCCATTCATGTTCTCTGTGTTTCTTTGTCATGTTTGCATAATGTTCTTAGCATGTTCTTCACAAATTCGTTGTTCATTCTTTGCATACTCTATAATTTTTTGTATGTTTTCATGTTCTCTGCAAGTTCAATTCATATTCCCCGCGCGTTCTATGTGTTCATCGCACTCTCTTATATGTTCTCTTTCTTTAAAATCAAAAGTACAATTGTTTCTGTCATTCAGTAAATAGTTATTTGTTATGAGCTATTAACTGCATCAATGGTCCCTAATAAACTAGTTACGTTTAATTTAGTTATTTACAAATTATTTAGGCATTTACAAATTATTTATTACAAAGTATATATTTAGTCATTTACCTAGGTTTATTTTATAATCAACTATGTCAATGTATTTCATGTTCAACTTATTATTTCTTACTAATACAGATCTTAAACAAATCTGAACTTTATACAGTAACAAATTTACTAAGACATTCTTTTCTTACCGTTTCTTAACTAAAATTATTTGTCAATCAGCTGAAAATAACATTCATCTTCTTTTCATCATTTATTAACTAAAATAACACTTCTCTCAACTGAAAAATAGTCAAGAGTAACGTTTTTAAATAATTTCTTGACTAAAATAACACACCAAAACATCTTTGCACATCAAATGATACTCTCATGTCATCTTTATTCTCCAATGACACGCTCAAAGACATTAAGAACACTATTCATGCCATCAGAAGTTATTCTCAGTCATCAAAGTTATTCTCAGAGTCATCAAATTTATTCTCAGTCATCAAAGTTATTCTCTAAGTCACCTTCCAGCATCAAATAAACTTTCTAAGACATCTTTGAGCATCAAAGAATCGTTCTAAGATATCTTCTATCATCAAAGATATTCTCTAAGAAATCTTCGCACTCTAAAGAAACTCTCTAAGACAACAATAATACATTCCGATATATTTTAATTAACATTTGCACTCTTTAACATGACTTTATATAAAAGAATTACCCTCTAGGACTTCTTTGTACATTAAGTAAGCTCTCACTGTAACAAGCATTGTTCTTCATTTAATAAATAAATAGTCAATGGTGTCTAAGGTACCTAACCAGACTTTACCTGAGCTAACCTATCTTAATATAACTTACCTAGCTCAGCTTACCTATTTACATCTATCTGAGGTTCAAAGATATTCACCCGGAAATGTAGCAGTTTTAAATCTCAGAGGATTTTGGTAGATACTAACAAAGTTACGACAGTGATCTTAGGCAGGAACAAGAACTGGAGCTCGGTAATTGCTCTGATCTACTTTACTACGTCCGAAATACAGCAGGTTTAAATCTCAGGGAAACTGATCAGTTATCAACGAAGTTGTACGAATGACGTAAGGCGGAGGACAAGAGTCGGAGCTTGGTTACTGTCTTGATCTGATTTACTGCATCCGAAATAGCGCGGTTTTAAATTTCAGGGAAATTGATTGGTTAATAGCAGAGTTGTAAGAGTTCACTATGGCGGGGACAAGAGCCGGAGCTCGGTAACTAAATTGTTGTTTTTTACTAGATCAGAAATAACTTTTAAATTTTAGAGAAATTAGGTAAATACTAACGGAGTTGTGTGAATGAACTAAGACGGGAACAGGAGCTAGATCTCAGTTACTCTATTTTCTTTTCTTTCTACATCAGAAATGTAACTTAAATTGGGCGAAAATTGGGCTACTAGTAGCGAAACTATACTTGTAAATGAATAGGGCCGGTTCCAAGAATTAACTTTTGATACTGTGAATGACTTTTTTCAAAACGGAACCTTAAGTCCGTAGAGTTTATTTTTATCCATAAGATCTCTTTGATCACATGCCTCTGTATGACTAACCATCCTGTGTGATGGGGATTTTTAGCACCAAGTAGCTAGCTTTTTGACACACTGTACTCCCTTTCATTTAGTCTAGGGTAGCTGCACTAATGTACGTGTACCTAATATATTAATAAAAAAAAAAAAAAAAAAATCTTTGAAACCGTAACAGGATTGTACGGGCTCACCATAGCCCGTGTTACACTGGAACTTTTTGTTCCAGGTAGCGAATCTTTAACAACAACAACAACAACAGGAACAGGAACTATAACTTTGAAATAAACAAAGCTGGGTCCAAGAACTTACATCGGATGATATTTTTTAAGAGATCTGCTTAAGACAGTAGAGTTTATTTTTCTTCAGAAGAATTATTTAAAACTGCAGCGAGGATTAAAACTGACAAAATTCGGTCTTAAAAGTGGCATAGAGCGGATATTTTCTATACAAGAATTCCGTAGCAAATTGATATGAGCACATTTTTTGAACATGGACTTAATATAATTTTACAAAAACAAACTGGACCCTGAAAAAATTCATTCATAAACGGGTGGCATCTTAGCGTGCAATTTGCCCCAAAAAACTAAGTTGGCGCACTTAGTTGCCTTCCCCACTACTCTCTGCCACGACAGATCTCCTTCATGGTAGACCTCCACCACGGAAGATCTCCACCACAGAAGATCGCGCCACGAAAAACAAAACTAGAGGAAACAAAAGCTGATGAGAAGAGTTGTGACAGATAAGGATTGTAATTAAGATTCTTCAGGATGACTTGAACATGTGGCACAGTAGGTGCAAGGAATGACTACTGGAGTTCAGCAGCAGACAGTGCATCACATTGGACGTTACAAGCAGCAGCAGCACAGGTCAACAACACACTGATCTTTCATGGGTCACTTAGCAAGGGAGACTTGCCCAGCTGCTGGAAGAAGTCAAAGGTAGTACCAATTTACAAGATCGAAGATAAGGAAGAGGTACTTAACTACAGACCAGTGACACTGACAAACATCCCCTGCAAAGTACTCGACAGAATAATAAAGAGTTCACCAGACCACACACTAGAAGTTGAAGGGACGACGACGTTTCGGTCCGTCCTGGACCATTCTCCATCGACTTAAGAATGGTCCAGGACGGACCGAAACGTCGTCGTCCCTTCAACTTCTAGTGTGTGGTCTGGTCAACATACTTCAGCCACGTTATTGTGACTCATCGCCTGAATAATAAGGATATGACAAGTTACACACCTCGAGACAATTAGGTATGTAAACAAACACCAACCTGGCTTTAGGGAAGGAAGATCATGCCTGACGAACCTACTGGAGCTCTATGGTAAAGTAACGAAAATAAATCAGGACAGAAAAATATAGTCAGACTGTATATTTCTGGACTGCCAAAAAGCCTTTGATACATTACCTCACGAGAGATTATAACACAGACTCGAGAGGTAGGCGAGAATATGAGGAAATCACTAACATGGGTAAAGAATTACCATACAGACAGGAGTCAGAGAGAGTAACAGTGGGAGGCGAGAAGTCAAAATGGTGTAGGGTAACAAGCGAGGTGCCTCAAGGATCGATGCTGGAACCCATACTATATCTCATTTATGTAAATGACCTATCTACTGGGGTTGAGCCTTATATGTCTGTGTTTGCAAACGATTCAAAGCTAATGAGAAGAGTTGTGACAGATGAGGATTGTATTTAATATTCTCCAGGATGACTTAAACATATAGCACAGCTGGTCCGAGAAATGGCGACTGAAGTTCAACACCAGCAAGTGTAAGGTGACAGAAATGGGACCAGGCATCAGGAAACCAGAAGGATGGTTCACGGTGAAGGAAAACTATCTCCCTATAACAACTAGCGAAAAAGACTTGACAGTGGAAATAAAACCAAACCTAACTTGTAGGCTCATTTAAATAGCATAACGACTGCAGCATACTCAACACTAGCAAAAGTCAGAATATCATTCAGGAACCTAAATAAGGAGGCATTTAGAACGCTGTACACCGCCTAAATGAGAGCGGTTTTGGAGTATGCTGCACCATCACGGAATCCCAATCTAAAGAAACATATGGAGAGTCCAAAAGGTTCATAAGTTTGCAATGAGGCTCGTCCCAGAATTGCAGGGTATATGGTATGAAGAGAGACCGAAGGAACTAAACCTAACAACACCAGAAAAGAAGAGAGAGTGGGGGACATGATAGAGGCGTATATAATAGTTAGGGTGATTGACAGAGTGGAACCATCACCACTGATGGTGTTCAGAATGATGAACACCACTGCCATACAGGAGGAGATGAATGGAAGTTCGTGACTCGGAGTCATAGAAATGCTAGAAAGTATATTTTTGTGAAAGTGTGGAAAAATGGAATGAACTAAAGGACCAGGTTGTAGAAACAAGCTACATTCATAATTTTAAAAGCAGATATGATAGGGAAATAGGTCAGGAGTCATTACATTAGACAACTAGCAGACAGAAAAGCGGGACCCATGACCTAATGCTCGATCCTTCAGGCAAAAATAGCTGTGTATGAGGCTATGTTGTACATGTGGTTATGTTGTGTATGTGGTTATGTTGTGTATGTGGTTATGTTGTGCATGTGGTTATGTTGTGTATGTGGTTATGTTGTACATGTGGTTATGTTGTGTATGTGGTTATGTTGTGCATGTGGTTATGTTGTGTATGTGGTTATGTTGTGTATGTGGTTATGTTGTGTATGAGGCTATGTTGTACATGTGGTTATGTTGTGCATGTGGTTATGTTGTGTATGTGGTTATGTTGTGCATGTGGTTATGTTGTGTATGTGGTTATGTTGTGTATGTGGTTATGTTGTGCATGTGGTTATGTTGTGTATGAGGCTATGTTGTACATGTGGTTATGTTGTGTATGTGGTTATGTTGTGTATGAGGCTATGTTGTACATGTGGTTATGTTGTGTATGAGGCTATGTTGTACATGTGGTTATGTTGTGTATGTGGTTATGTTGTGTATGTGGTTATGTTGTGCATGTGGTTATGTTGTGTATGAGGCTATGTTGTACATGTGGTTATGTTGTGTATGAGGCTATGTTGTACATGTGGTTATGTTGTGCATGTGGTTATGTTGTGTATGTGGTTATGTTGTGCATGTGGTTATGTTGTGCATGTGGTTATGTTGTGTATGAGGCTATGTTGTACATGTGGTTATGTTGTGTATGTGGTTATGTTGTGCATGTGGTTATGTTGTGTATGTGGTTATGTTGTACATGTGGTTATGTTGTGTATGTGGTTATGTTGTACATGTGGTTATGTTGTGTATGTGGTTACGTGGTTAAGGGGCCCTGACAGTGGACTTCGGATTCGTAGTCCTGAGGATCCGGGTTCAATCCGCGATGGAGGCGGAAACAAATGGGCAGTTTCTTTCACACTGATGCCCCTGTGACCTAGCAGTAAATAGGTACCTGGGAGCTAGACAGCTGCTACGGGCTGCTTCCTGGGGATGTGTAACAAAAAGGAGGCCTGGTAGAGAACCGAGCCGCGGGGACGCTAAGCCCCGAAATTATCTCAAGATAAGAGAACATGATTTTGTACATGTGGTAATGTTGTGTATGTGGCTTTTCTGTGCATGGGGTTATGCTGTACATGGGGTTATGTTGTATATGTGGTTATGTTGTGTATGTGGTTATGTTGTGTATGTGGTTGTGTTCCATTCTTTTTGTGTGGATTTTAATACAGTTGTGAATTAGTGTTTTTGATACCCGATGGGCGTGCTCTGAGTACATGGTGTGGTGCTGGTATTTATTGTATTGTAAATACATCCTTTAATGTTATAAATATAGAACGATCAGTGGAACCGCTTTTAGTAATCAAGACAAGATGCCTTGAAGTCACTAAACTCAGCAAATATCGGACCAAGAGTACGCAGCACCCACGTGGAACCCTCGCCTCAACATTCACAAATCAAAGGCTGAGAAAGTACAGAAGAACGCAACATGACTAATGACGCTGAAAGAAAGGGAAACTAGAAGTGATATGATCTAGGCGTACAAAATACTAGGGAAATATCGATGAAATATAGGCAGAATGTTAAGGTTGATCAGTAACTTAATGAGAGGAAATGCATGAAAGTCAGACCTACACTTGATCCATTAGCTTGTGATCAAATAATAGCAGTAAGCATTTGGAACACAATAACAGTAAGCATTTGGAACAAAATAGCAGTAAGCATTTGGAACACAATAACAGTAAGCATTTGGAACAAAATAGCAGTAAGCATTTGGAACAAAATAGTAGTAAGCATTTGGAACACAATAGCAGTAAACATTTGGAACAAAATAGTAGTAAACATTTGGAACAAAATAGTAGTAAACATTTGGAACAAAACAGAAGAGTCTGCTTCTATTCATACGTTATAAAGCAGCCATGGCAACGCAAACTGAACGGATCTGCCGTTACACCATTATATAACTGGCAATTACGGAGGTGGAGCCCATGAACTGAAGCTACGCTCTACAAGCTTTACACACAGTCACTGTGAGGAGTGAGGTCTCGGAGTGGCGAGACGTCACCAGTGGAGTCCCTCAGGAATCAGTTCTTGGACCTATACTGTTGGGAATAGACTCCTTCCTCTCAGTGTTTGCGGACGAGGCAAAACTTATGAGGAGGATTAAAACGGAGGAAGATAGTTTGAGGCTACAAGATGACCTAAACAAACTTAATGAATGGTCCAACAAATGGCTACTAAAGTTCAACCCAAGTAAATATAAGGCGATGAAACTAGGGGGGAGGAAATAGAAGGCCAGACACTAGATACCGAATGGGAGATGAAGTCTTTCACGAAACGAACACAGAGAAAGATCTATGAGTTGATATCACGCCAAACCTGTCTCCTGAAGCCCACATCAAAATAATAACGTCGGCGGCGTATGCGAGGCTGGCTAACATCAGAACTGCCTTCAGAAACTTGTGTAAAGAATCTTTCAGAACTTTGTATACCACATATGTAAGACCAATCCTGGAGTATGCAGCCCCAGCCTGGAGCCCGTACCTTGTAGAACACAAGACGAAATTGGAAAAAGTTCAGAGGTATGCCACTTGGTTAGTCCCAGAACTAAGAGACATGAGTTACGAGAAAAGGCGGGAACTGCAACTCACGTTGTTGGAAGACAGACGAACTCGGGGAGACATGATCACCACATACAAGAGTCTCAAGGGAATTGTCAGGGTAGACAAGGGTGGATTATTTAACACGGGTGGTACACGCACAAGGTGACACAGGTGGAAGATGAGTACTCAAATGAGCCACAGGGACGTTAGAAAGAACTTTTTCAATGTCAGAGTAGTTAGTAAATGGAATGTATTAGGAAGTGATGTGGTGGAGGCTGACTCCATACACAGTTTCAAATGTAGATATGATGGAGCCTAGTAGGCCCAGGAATCTGTACACCATTTGATTGACGGATGAGAGACGGGATCAATGAGCCAAAGCTCAACCCCCGCAAGTACAACTATGTGAGTACAACTAGGTGAGTATACACACTCAGAAGATATAGAGTGAAAGCTCCACACGGAGAACCACACGGCTCGGCCAGGGACCCCTGTTGCTTCTGATTTACGTGAATCACCCGTCCCTGGGTGATAAGATCTTGCATGACAATGTTAGCGGATGATGCAATGTTGATGAGAAGAGTAAGGAATGAAGACCATTGTGTGATGTTGCACATATACATCAATAGCCTATGATGTCAGAGCATAATCATTGTTTTTTATATTAATTTCAAGCATAATATAAATGAATACAATTTGGAGAGGGAAGAGCAGGGCAGAAAGACAACATAATACGAGGCAGACAGATGTAGGAGTCTGAAAGACGATCTTCGTGAGGACATCACATTCCTCAGCACGTGAGGCGTACATAAATGGAATAACATCAGTAGTGTATGTCAAGCTGGCAACTTGAAGCACTTAATGGAGAAGTGTCTGCAATTGTTACAGTCTCCGTGGTGTAGTGGTAAGACACTCGCCTGGCGTTCCGCGAGCGCTGTGTCATGGGTTCGTATCCTGGCCGGGGAGGATTTACTGGGCGCAATTCCTTAACTGTAGCCTCTGTTTAACGCAACAGTAAAATGTGTACTTGGATGAAAAACGATTCTTCGCGGCAGGGGATCGTATTCCAGGGTCCTGCCCGAAACGCTACGCGTACTAGTGGCTGTACAAGAATGTAACAACTCTTGTATATATCTCAAAAAAAAAAAAAAAAAAAAAAAATATTATACGAACCGTACGTCAGCCTAATTTTAGACTATGCAGCGCTACCATGAAACCCTAAACGGTAACCTCAAGACGAAAATTTAAAGTATGTCAGATCTTTCCTACAGATCAGTGCAAGAGACGAGATTGATGAGCTGTGATGACATTATCATACTACCCGATGGCAAGAAAAGAGCAAACAATCAGAGTTGATATGATCACGGCAAAAAAAAGTTCCGAGAGCAGTAGAGAAGGCGAACACAAGTGAAACACAGGTCAAGGAGTCTTGACCCTTGACCTGTGCTTCAGGTTAATTGAGACAAATCTCAATTAACAATTTCGAGACAAAGTATGAGAGTCACAACGTAACGTATTCTATATGTACCAGGTAAAAATAGCAACGAAGCAAGGTCCAAGAGCTTGGTCTCGCTCCTAATAGACATAGATATTTACACACTGAAATGCAGATGATAAAGTTACGAAATATTGAAAATGATTTACAATTATTAGAACAAAAATAGATCGGTTGATGGAGGCTGTTTTCATTCATCGACACGGATAAAATTTTATCCATTTTAGAATAGAATAATAAACTTCATTATACAGCAAACTTTAGATATATCTGTAACCAGAGAAATATGACACAGGAATAAAGAGCTGCAGCTACAGAGGAAAGGCAGAGATGAGTGACCCCCACATATCCCCCACCCCCACAGTTCACACCATGACCACAACACCAAAATAAAGCATTTAATTCACTCCCACCGTTGCACCACAGCCTTATCCTATCGCCAGTTCCTCTTTTCCTCTGACTACCCAATCCCACATTGACCCTCTCATTGCTACCTAAACAACTTATATCATGATATATTCATTTAACGTTACCAAATCATCTAAATAAACTATTTTCAATCTTTCCATCTAACTTTTGTACTTCCCAACTTTCCAATATATATTTATTTTAAAAGTTACATTACTAACACCATAAGACTGTATCAGAAAGTCTATTTTTCAGCCCACATGTATGGAGAGACGGGACCTTCCTCCGTGCAGGCGTCTCACTGTCTCTCTTCTCAGCATATTCTATCCTTAATGTCTTCCACATTGTGTTTCCTTTTCTCTAAATTCCTAATATACTACATATCACATTCACTGTTACGGGTCGTCTTTACGAAGCGACTCGTCCATTTGATGGGTATGGGGTCCGCCACCACCCACACGATGGGTATGGGGTCCGCCACCACCCACACGATCGGTATGGGGTCCGCCACCACCCACGGGATTGGTATGGGGTCCACCACCACTCACGGGATTGGTATGGGGTCCACCACCACTCACGGGATTGGTATGGGGTCCGCCACCACCCACGGGATTGGTATGGGGTCCGCCACCACCCACACGATGGGTATGGGGTCCGCCACCACCCACGGGATTGGTATGGGGTCCGCCACCACCCACACGATGGGTATGGGGTCCGCCACCACCCACGGGATTGGTATGGGGTCCACCACCACTCACGGAATTGGTATGGGGTCCACCACCACTCACGGGATTGGTATGGGGTCCACCACCACTCACGGAATTGGTATGGGGTCCACCACCACTCACGGGATTGGTATGGGGTCCACCACCACTCACGGAATTGGTATGGGGTCCACCACCACTCACGGGATTGGTATGGGGTCCACCACCACTCACGGGATTGGTATGGGGTCCACCACCATCCACGGGATGAGCAGCAGAGGCTCTTACTCTCTAATACTACTCACTAATACTTACTCATTAATAAGAATTAGTGTAACCTGCACCCAGTAGCACAGTATCCAAAGGCAACATTAACTCAACATTTTTTCAACGATAAATCATCGTTGATAACGTTGGACTCAACGATGAATTGACGTTTCTCAACATTGTGCTCACTGGGTATAAGCACCACGGCTTCTGGGTCAAGTATATTAACCAAATACGCAACAGGCACAAATCCTTCCAATTAGCGGAACATTGCTGTAAGCCCTCCGGGGAGTTGGCGGCACTGTGCCCACTTCTGGGGGTCAGAGGTATATGGCAGCACTGCGCCCTCTCCGGGGGTCAGGGGTATATGGCAGCACTGCTCCCTCTCCGGGGGTCAGGTTAGATGGCAGCACTGCGCCCTCTCCGGGGGTCAGGGGTAGATGGCAGCACTGCGCCCTCTCCGGGGGTAAGGTTAGATGGCAACACTGCGCCCATTCCGGGGGTCAGGTTAGATGGCAGCACTGCGCCCTCTCCGGGGATCAGGGGTAGATGACAGCACTGCGCCCTCTCCGGGGGTCAGGGGTAGATGGCAGCACTGCGCCCTCTCCGGGGGTCAGGGGTAGATGGCAGCACTGCGCCCTCTCCGGGGATCAGGGGTAGATGGCAGCACTGCGCCCTCTCCGGGGGTCAGGTTAGATGGCAGCACTGCGCCCTCTCCGGGGGTCAGGGGTAGATGGCAGCACTGCGCCCTCTCTGGTGGTCAAGATTGCACCCTCGTCGTTACCACCAGATTAGTGTAATTGCCTCTTTAGCACGCCTAATTGTCCCAGTCTTCATCCCCATACCCCGCAGCTCATCTGTCATAGTTACCAAGGGACTGTTGGAACCAGCTGGGTGAGAGAGAGAGAGAGAGAGAGAGAGAGAGAGAGAGAGAGAGAGAGAGAGAGAGAGAGAGAGAGAGAGAGAGAGAGAGAGAGAGAGAGAGAGAGAGAGAGAGAGAGAGAGAGAGATACAAATACAGTTCCAGGTAAATGCCTCTGTAATCTAATTCTCTGAATAATTATATACATAAATTTATTATTATTTTTATTATTATTATTATTATTATTGAGATAATCTACTAGAGCTATGAAGTGGATGCGAACCTATAACCCCTTCATTGCCAGTCGCGGACTCTACCACTAGACCAGCAAGACTTGCCATGCAACCGGATTTCTACTGAAATCACAGGAAGTCTGACGGGCCCCCTAGTGAAGCCAGTCCAAGTGTTTACGTATGACTCCACAAGCACTCAGAGCCCTTGTGGATTTTCTCATTGTTATATATATTACCTTGATGTGATTTCTGTGTGATTATTATTATTATTATTATTATTATTATTATTATTATTATTATTATTATTATTATTATTATTATTATTATTATTATTATTATTAATGCGCAGGGTAAATTGACATAAACTTTCTTACCTTAAAAGATTGAATATTCCATTTCGAACTTAACCTAAACTTACCCAAATTTTGAATGATCAAATATTTGTCAAAACAAACTATGAAACAGAAGTGTCAGCATTTTTATTGGATTTTGTTTTTCAATGCAAAATCCACATGAAACTGTGGAGTATTTGCACATTACAGTTTGGATATATTGTCTCATTTTGTAATTCTATTTCAGTGTTAGCTTACTAATTGTATTGCATGAGCATATTTGTCGATACATTAATGATGGAAATTTAGTAAACCAACCCCCGACTCAGGGGTGGGGGGGGGGGAGAAAGACACATCCTCTTGCTCAGTTTGTACCTCAGGAATCTACGCTCCGAGGCTTCGTAATTCCACGTCGCTTGCTATCAAGAGCATTTATATCTCCATACCGGGTTTCCTCTATACTTGTCTTCCCTATACGGGTCTTCCCCCATAAGCAAGAGCATCCCCGTACGGGTCTTTAGCGACCAGAAGAGTGTTTAGTGACTAAGTTAACTGTGAGTTGATAGACTGTAACAGAGCCATTGGTTGATATTAAGAATCACAGGCCAAGCTCTCTCGAGGGTTCAACACTTGCCCAGCTCGAGAGCAGAGGTTGAGTCGCTTGGTGGCCCGTCATACGAGCAGTTGTTCCCCGTAGCCTCTCAGTTGAGCTCTGGCTCCTGAACAATCCAGTTGTTTTTGCTTCATTCCTACAGTTAGTAAACTACTTGATGCAGGGAGGCTTATAGGGCGATGGGCTCCTATGCTACTCTGTTAAGGAGCAAATTACGAATTACAGCATTCAGATTTTTTTTTTTCCAGGGATATTCCTGCGCGGGTCCTAATTAAGCCTTTGGCTGGCCCACTAAGTGTTGCTTGTTTCTGTTTTACTTGGGCGGAGTATGAGTATTTATGACTCGTATGGTCGCTTCAGTAAAATTTTGTCCCACGTGTTTAACAACTTCTTCTGCTCTGTTGAATCTAAGTTGAAATCTTAATGGGTTTGTAACTGTGCACTAGAAACATTTTGCCCATTTGTCTCTGCCTCCACCGGGGATCGAACCCGGAACCTTAGGACTACGAATCCGAAGCGCTGTCCACCCAGCTGCCAGGCGCCAGCATTCAGATGAACACCTCTGTTAATAACACCTCCAGTTCTCAAAATATCAGGATTACAGAAAGAACACCTGACCATAATTCTATAACAGACATTACCGCAGATGCGTCGCCAGCCGGGGTTAGTGGTGACCTGGTCAGGAGGCCAAGAAGGATATGAGAACTGAACCCTGTATAGCAGCCAGCCACAGCCCCGCTCCTGTTATAGCAGCCAGCCATAGCCCCGCTCCTGTTATAGCAGCCAGCCACAGCCCCGCTCCTGTTATAGCAGCCAGCCACAGCCCCGCTCCTGTTATAGCAGCCAGCCACAGCCCCGCTCCTGTTATAGCAGCCAGTCACAGCCCCGCTCCTGTTATAGCAGCCAGCCACAGCCCCGCTCCTGTTATAGCAGCCAGCCACAGCCTCGCTCCTGTTATAGCAGCCAGCCACAGCCCCGCTCCTGTTATAGCAGCCAGTCACAGCCCCGCTCCTGTTATAGCAGCCAGCCACAGCCCCGCTCCTGTTATAGCAGCCAGTCACAGCCCCGCTCCTGTTATAGCAGCCAGTCACAGCCCCGCTCCTGTTATAGCAGCCAGTCACAGCCCCGCTCCTGTTATATATGCACATGTATATATAACATTAATAATTGTGTAACTATGGTCAAAAGATTGTTATGTGCTTAGCTAAACGAACTAGAGGGATCAGTACCTGAACCGATTATATGCCTCTGTAACCCATTCCAGCACCGCCCACGGGTTGGAAATGGGGTACATAATAAAGACAGAAATTTAATTCCTGTGGCAAGTAAGTCCGTTTCGGGATCACTATAGCCCGTGCTACGTGGAGCTTTTCGTTACGGGTAGCTGAATCTAAAACAACAACAACATCGGGTAGCCGCCTCATTAGACGTTGTTATGCAAGTCTCGTCTTAACCACACACTTGGACCTTAACAAAGCATCTCTTTGTTATCTCCACCCACCAACCACCCACCATTCTCATATCTCCTCCCACCCACTCTCCTGTTATATCTCCCCTTCCACTCACCTGTTATCACTCGCCACCCACTCTCCTGTTATCACTCCCCACTCACTCTCCTGTTATCTCTCACCACTCATTCTCCTGTTATCTCTCCCCACCCACACCCAAGCCTCCTGTTATCACCTTAGCACCCAATAGCCGCTGTCACTCCCTACTCACTTTCCGGAAATCGAATCCTCAACCATTTTCATGTTGTCGCCCCTGCACCCACTTCTCTCTCCCCGCCACCTCCACCCACTACCAGCCCCGTCACTGTAGCCCCCACACCCACTACCAGCCCCGTCACTGTAGCCCCCACACCCACTACCAGCCCCGTCACTGTAGCCTCCACACCCACTACCAGCCCCGTCACTATAGCCCCCACACCCACTACCAGCCCCGTCACTGTAGCCTCCACACCCACTACCAGCCCCGTCACTATAGCCCCCACACCCACTACCAGCCCCGTCACTGTAGCCCCACACCCACTACCAGCCCCGTCACTGTAGCCCCCACACCCACTACCAGCCCCGTCACTATAGCCCCCACACCCACTACCAGCCCCGTCACTGTAGCCCCCACACCCACTACCAGCCCCGTCACTGTAGCCCCCACACCCACTACCAGCCCCGTCACTGTAGCCCCACACCCACTACCATCTCCGTCACTGTAGCCCCCACACCCACTACCAGCCCCGTCACTGTAGCCCCACACCCACTACCATCTCCGTCACTGTAGCCCCCACTCCCACTATCAGCCCCGTCACTGTAGCCCCATACCCACTATCAGCCCCGTCACTGTAGCCCCCACACCCACTACCAGCCCCGTCACTATAGCCCCCACACCCACTACCAGCCCCGTCACTATAGCCCCCACACCCACTACCAGCCCCGTCACTGTAGCCCCCACACCCACTACCAGCCCCGTCACTGTAGCCCCCACACCCACTACCAGCCCCGTCACTGTAGCCCCCACACCCACTACCAGCCCCGTCACTGTAGCCCCCACACCCACTACCAGCCCCGTCACTGTAGCCCCCACACCCACTACCAGCCCCGTCACTGTAGCCACCCCTCCCCCTTCCACACACACCCTCAGGTTTTGTCCAAGTTACCCTCCCATCCACTTTCCTGTCAGCCCCTCTCCCTCCCCTCCCCTACAGTAACTATAGTCAACTTCCCTCTACAGAGTCCATCATTCCATCATGTTACTTGCCCTCATCATGCTGCCAGTCCCCTTCTATCTCCACTGTAGTTTCCCATCACATGTCGGTCATCCACCTACCTCATGCTCACCCCCTTCTGTCTTCCCCTTCATTAATATTTATACCCGTCCAGCTGCCAGTTTCCCCTTCCACCTTCCTGCCAGTCTTCCTCACAGTCTCTTGCCTCCAATGTCTGCTTCTGTGCCTCTTCGCTACACTATTTGGCTCCCAGTCTGCTCTTGGTTCCCAGTCTGCTCCTGCTTCCTAGTCTGTTCCTGGTTCCCAGTCTGCTCCTGGCTCCCAGTCTGCTAATGGCTCACAGTCTGCTCCTTGCTCACAGTCTGCTCCTTGCTCACAGTCTGCTCCTGGCTCACAGTCTGCTCTTGGTTCCCAGTCTGCTCCTGGCTCACAGTCTGCTCCTGGCTCCCAGTCTGCTCCTGGCTCACAGTCTGCTCCTGGCTCACAGTCTGCTCCTGGCTCACAGTCTGCTCTTGGCTCCCAGTCTGCTCCTGGCTCCCAGTCTGCTCCTGGCTCCCAGTCTGCTCCTGGCTCACAGTCTGCTCCTGGCTCACAGTCTGCTCCTGGCTCCCAGTCTGCTCCTGGCTCCCAGTCTGTTCCTGGCTCCCAGTCTGCTCCTGGCTCACAGTCTGCTCCTGGCTCACAGTCTGCTCCTGGCTCACAGTCTGCTCTTGGCTCCCAGTCTGCTCCTGGCTCCCAGTCTGCTCCTGGCTCACAGTCTGCTCCTGGCTCACAGTCTGCTCCTGGCTCACAGTCTGCTCCTGGCTCCCAGTCTGCTCCTGGCTCCCAGTCTGCTCCTGGCTCCCAGTCTGCTCCTGGCTCACAGTCTGCTCCTGGCTCCCAGTCTGCTCCTGGCTCACAGTCTGCTCCTGGCTCCCAGTCTGCTCCTGGCTCACAGTCTGCTCCTGGCTCACAGTCTGCTCCTGGCTCCCAGTCTGCTCCTGGCTCACAGTCTGCTCCTGGCTCCCAGTCTGCTCCTGGCTCCCAGTCTGCTCCTGGCTCCCAGTTTGCTCCTGGCTCACAGTCTGCTCTTGGCCCTCAGTCTTCTCCTGGGAGAAGACTGGGAGCTAAGAGGTGATTTTTTTGAGGAGTTCACCATGCTACAGGAACCAAAACTAGGAGAGTATGACCTGTTACTGAAATCAATGCTAGAAAAAGCCCTCAACCTCTCTCTCGATGACCTACAGTGGAAACAAGTCTCTCTTCCCGTAAGACTTGTTGGCCTCGGAGTTCGAACAGCAACGCAAATCACTATACCAGCCTTCCTGTCCTCCTCCTCGGCTTCCGATGACTTTGTGAAGGAAATTCTACCTGCCTACTTACACCAGCTGGCAGGCGTACACAATTCCAATTTTATATGCTGTGCCACCGAGTGGGCCTCTCGTGCAGGCCCATCATCTCAACCACCACCCTCAAAAGCCCACAAATAATCCAGCTGGGATGGCCCCATTGTAGACCAAGTTGCTGCAGAGTGCCTGGGTGCTGCATGGGACTACACATACGTATCAACCTTGGCTAACACCTACAGTGACTTCAGTGTTGCACAACCAGGTGGCGCTGCCACTTACAAGGAATCAGCCAAATCCCCTAAGTACAGAGAACTGGATCACGAATACACTTTTTTGTCCCAATTGCTTCTGAGACACTCGGCGTCTGGGGTAAGAGTGCCACCAGTTTTTTTGAAGGAACTGTGTTCTAGGCTAATTGAAACAACAAGAGACCCTAGAGCTACCAGCTTCCTTTTCCAGCCCCTCAGCGTGGTGATACAGGGGGGAAATGCACACTGCATTCAAGGTTCCAGCCTGCCATCTGAGGAGCTGGAGGAACTCGACAACTTATGATAATCATCTTTGTACCCTATATGTAACTCCTTTTTTGTAACAATGTTTAAATAAAACGAATATATATGTGTATATACAAAAGAATTGGGGTGGTAGGAGAAGAAAATATTAAAGTGTTCAGTGAGAATTCACAAAGTCTTTTATATATATATATATATATATATATATATATATATATATATATATATATATATATATATATATGCGAACAAGCCTGAATGGTCCCCAGGACTATATATGACTGAAAACTCACACCCCAGAAGTGACTTGAACCCATACTCCCAGGAGCAACGCAACTGGTAACTACAGGACGCCTTAATCCGCTTGACTATCACGACCAGACATAAGGAAGTGATAGCCGAAGCTATTTGAACCACTTCCCCGCCGGCACTCGGATGGTAATCTTGGACATAGCATTTTATCAAATCACCTCATTCTTTGGGGCACACATGAGGAACACAAATGCGAACAAGCCTGAATGGTCCCCAGGACTATATGCGACTGAAAACTCACACCCCAGAAGTGACTCGAACCCATACTCTCAGGAGCAATGCAACTGGTAACTACAGGACGCCTTAATCCGCTTGACCATCACGACCGGACATAAGGAAGTGATAGCCGAAGCTATTTGAACCACTTCCCCGCCAGCACTCGGATGGTAATCTTGGGCATAGCATTTTATCAAATCACCTCATTCTTTGGGGCACACGTGAGGAACACAAATGCGAACAAGCCTGAATGATCCCCAGGACTATATGCGACTGAAAACTCACACCCCAGAAGTGACTCGAACCCATACTCCCAGGAGCAAGCGGATTAAGGCGTCCTGTAGTTACCAGTTGCGTTGCTCCTGGGAGTATAGGTTCGAGTCACTTCTGGGGTGAGTTTTCAGTCATATATATATATATATATATATATATATATATATAACTGAAAACTCACACCCCAGAAGTGACTCGAACCCATACTCCCAGAAGCAACGCAACTGGTTGCGTTGCTTGAGTGCCGGCGGTGGGGTGGTTCAAATAGCCTCGGCTATCACCTCATTATGTCCGGTCGTGATGGTCAAGTGGATTAAGGCGTCTTGTACATACCAGTTGCGTTGCTTCTGGGAGTATGGGTTCGAGTCACTTCTGGGGTGTGAGTTTTCAGTTGCATATTGTCCAGGGGACCATTCTGGCTTGTTCGCATTTGTGTTCCTCACGTGTGCCCCTAAGAATGAGGTGATTTGGTAAAATGCTATGCCCAAGATAACTATCCGAGTGCCGGCGGTGGGGTGGTTCAAATAGCCTCGGCTATCACCTCATTATGTCCGGTCGTGATGGTCAAGTGGATTAAGGCGTCTTGTACATACCAGTTGCGTTGCTTCTGGGAGTATGGGTTCGAGTCACTTCTGGGGTGTGAGTTTTCAGTTGCATATTGTCCAGGGGACCATTCTGGCTTGTTCGCATATATATATATATATATATATATATATATATATATATATATATATATATATATATATATATATATATATATATATATAAATATATATATATATATATATATATATATATATATATATATATATATATATATATATATATATATATAAATTCAAGATTTATAAGATATATGTCTAAAATTATCTGAATTTGGTTTGATCCTTTAGCAATGACCCTTTGTCCAGAGAAGCCCTTGACCTTAAGCTCACTGTGCATAATAAAGTGAGTTACGTGGTGCTAGTGGCTTTGCCTGTTTTTAGGTCATGATTTAATTACGATTCAGTTCCGTCATTTAGATCCGACACGCCAACAGCTGTTCATGCATGATTGATGCTATTGGAGCGTGTGTCATTAAGTTTGTTCTGTATGTTAATTTGGATTGAGTGAAAGGTTGCTGCTAATGTACAGACTGGTGTAGGTGAGCTGCTCTCTGATGATTTGTTTTCGATGTTCCTATAGAGCTTTTGCATACTTGTTTTCACTTCTGAATTCAACAAGTAATGTTTGTTTATATATTTTGCAGGAACTTATCTCACTGCTGTTTTTGTATCGCATTTCTCGTATGTCTAAACTATCTGTTTGTGTTTGGATTTGAAGTAAGAGTTAGAGAAGACACAAGTGAAGATCTCTTGCGTCTCTTAGAAGATCTCTTGCGCGACTCTTAGAAAATCTCTTAACACAAGAGATCTTCTAAGATCTCTTAACAGTGATATTCTACACAGTGTGTTAATTAATAACTAGATGACAGGAATAGCCGTGCTGACTTGTTTGGTCTCCTGTCTCTCTTCTGTTTCTTCTGTAGGTCAAGAGATCAATTTGAGAAAGTGTCGAATACACCATGTGTGTCAACTTAGTGAAAGTGTCGAATACACCATGTGTCAACTTTAGTGGAAGAGAGAAAGTGCATTATTTTAACCATTATATTTTCGACTTGACTTCTCGCCCTCTGCATTCCTGCTTGATACCTGCTTGATGGGGTTCTGGGAGTTCTTCTACTCCCCAAGCTCGGCCCGGGGCCAGGCTTGACTTTTTAGAGTTTGGTCCACAAGGTTGTTGCTAGCAGCGGCCCGCAGGCCCACATACCCACCTCAGCCCGGTTGGTCCGGCACTCCTTGGAGAAAAGGATCTCGTTTTCTCTTGAAGATGTCCACGGTTGTTCCGCCAGTATTTCTCATGCTCGCTGGGATATGATGAATTCTATACATTATCTAAATATTGGGACATTTGATGATATATTCCTTATCCGAATAATAATGACAACATTTGCACAAAGAAATCACACTAACGTGGTAAATGTCAATAAGAAAATCAGTAAGGTGCCTCGAAGCAGCGATCAGGGAGCTCCCAGCCGTGCCCCTTACCTCTGTACTACAAGTTATACAACCTGAGATTCCACTGAATCCACTTGGACTGTCTTCAGTAGAAGCCTCCAGACTTCCTGTGGCTTCAGTGGATGATACTAACTACAGTCCAGTGTCGCTGACAAGCATCCTTGCAAAGACCTCAACAAAAAGTAAAAAATAAAAAATAACAAGGTTAGGATAATTAAACACCTAAAGAGGATTAGGAATGAAAACAAACACCGCCTTAGGGAAGCAAAATCATGCCTAACAAACCTACTGGAGTTCTATGATAAAATAATAAAAACATGACAAGACAAAGAATCATGGACAGAGTGCATATTCCTAGATTTCAGAAACCTTTGAATACAGTTCCTCATAAGAGACAACAACACAAATGTGAGAGCAAGGCGTGAATAAGTTTAAGTGTACTCAAGTGTAAGAAAGTACATAACGGACTGGAGTCAGAGAGAGAAACAGTGAGGGGCGAGAAATAGGAGCGACATAGGGTAACAAGCGGAGTTCCTCAAGGATCTGTGTTGCAACCCATAATATTTCTCATATATACGTTACTGAACTAATTACAGAGTATGAATTTTACGTGTCCATGATTGCAAACGATGTAGATTGAAGAAAATAGACGAGACAGAAAATGACTACAAGATTCTCCAAGATGACTTAGAAAACTGCAGAGTTGGGCCCAATAGATAGGTACCGGATTTCAATACATGCAAGTATAAGGTGTGGAAAATTGGAACAAGTGCCAAGAGACCAGAAGGGCGGTACACAATGCAGGTACACTTGATCTGATCGGTACAGCGGAGGTTTTACTTTTTGCAAGTCTGCGTTCAATCCCCGACGGTCCAAGTGGTTGAAAATCATTACTTCCTTTCGCTCTATCCCAGATCCTTGTCGTCATATTCCCTTCAAAGTGCTATGTAGTCGTTTTGGCTTAGTTTTTTCTCCTCACAATGCCCTTACCTTACTTCTTTCTAACGATTAGATAAAAAAGTTTAGCAGTGGATAGACCATCAAGCTGTCTACGATAGCACATATAAACTAGATAAATTCAACACTGATAAAATACGTCCGAACATAATTCTAGATAAATAAGAAGACAGACCACTGAACACCGCCCGAGTGAGCCAGCGTGAGTCTCCACCTCAAAAGCATGGGGGAACTTGAAAATGTTCTGGGGGTTACAGCGATGCTCGTCCCAGAATTATGTGCAATAACCGCATGAAAAAGACTGAAATAGCCAGACCTGACATCGCTTTAAAAGAGGAGGGAGAAAAGACATGATATTGACATATAAAATACTTCAAGGGACGACTGAAAGAGACGATAAAGAAGTAGTATTCACAACGCCTACCAATAGAACAAGGATGGACTGATTGAAGTAAACTAAACGAACAGATTGCAGAACGAACTCCATCCGTTAATTAAAAAGTAGATAGAAACCGACCGCGATCTATTACCATAACAACCAGCGGCATGGAGTAAGTGGAACCCAGGAGCTAAAGCTTAATCAAGCAGGCACAAACAGGTGAGAAGAAAAACCCACACAGAGGACACACACACAAGGAAGGGTTTATCTAGGGGACACAGGTGGAAACTTTGTACCCAGATGAGCCACAGAGACGTTCGAAAGAATTTTTTCAGTGTCAGAATAGTTAATAAATGGAATGCACTAGGCAGCGATGTGGTGGAGGCTGACTCCATCCACAGTTTCAAATGTAGATATAATAGAGCCCAGTAGGCTCAGGCATCTGTACACCAGTTGATTGACAGTTAAGAGGCGGGACCAAAGAGACAAAGCTCAACCCCCGCAAGCACAATTAAGTGAGTACATATGACAAACCCGCCAAGAGATCTCCACGCCCCACCACCTCCCCCGTGGCCTGGCGCTGACAAATGGATCCTATTAAACACTCACAATAATGACGGAAGAAAATTCTAAAATAAAAAGCAAAAATTAAGATATGATTAATTAAATGATGATGAAAGGTGATTATTATCTATAAATTTCAGTAATTAGATCATTAATTGTGGCTTAATGTACACAAGTAGGAGAACACAAGTGAATTAATTTCAAATAGAAAATATTGATTAATGATAATTAAAGAACATTTTAGCTTTTTGGATATAACATTGAACGTGAAAATAACATTGATTACTAAATATGTATTTATGATACAGACTTCTAAATGAGGCTCAGGGCATCAATACGAGCTCAATCATGAGTTGTAATTAAGCTTTATTTATTAGTAATTATAAAGGTCATTGGCCGTTAATCAGTTAACATTCAGTATGCAGCATAACCCAGTGATGCCGACCGGCTGCAACAGCTCTATTTAGTTTACCTGTAACAGTACTCGAGAGTTGAAACTATCAGTTAACAACTCACAACTACTCTTCCTGCATTTAACTAGGCAATCCACCGTCCACTCCCTGTACAGCCGCCCAACTACTTGGGCTGGACGGTAGAGTGACGGTCTTGCTTCATGCAGGTCGGCGTTCAATCCCCGACCGTTCAAGTGGTTGGGCACCATTCCTTCCCCCACCCCCCGTCCCATCCCAAATAACACCAGCAGCCAGACAAAGGGTGTGGATATACCACCAGCAGCCAGACCAAGGATGTGGATATACCACCAGCAGCCAGACCAAGGGTGTGGATATAACACCACCAGCCAGACCAAGGGTGTGGATATACCACCACCAGCCAGACCAAGGGTGTGGATATACCACCAGCAGCCAGACCAAGGGTGTGGATATACCACCAGCAGCCAGACCAAGGGTGTGGATATAACACCAGCAGCCAGACCAAGGGTGTGGATATACCACCAGTAGCCAGACCAAGGGTGTGGATATACCACCAGTAGCCAGATCAAGGGTGTGGATATACCACCAGTAGCCAGACCAAGGGTGTGGATATACCACCAGTAGCCAGACCAAGGGTGTGGATATACCACCAGCAGCCAGACCAAGGGTGTGGATATACAACCAGCAGCCAGACCAAGGGTGTGGATATACCACCAGCAGCCAGACCAAGGGTGTGGATATACCACCAGCAGCCAGACCAAGGGTGTGGATATACCACCAGTAGCCAGACCAAGGGTGTGGATATACCACCAGCAGCCAGACCAAGGGTGTGGATATACCACCAGCAGCCAGACCAAGGGTGTGGATATACCACCAGCAGCCAGACCAAGGGTGTGGATATACCACCAGCAGCCAGACCAAGGGTGTGGATATACCACCAGTAGCCAGACCAAGGGTGTGGATATAACACCAGCAGCCAGACCAAGGGTGTGGATATACCACCAGTAGCCAGACCAAGGGTGTGGATATACCACCAGCAGCCAGACCAAGGGTGTGGATATAACACCAGCAGCCAGACCAAGGGTGTGGATATAACACCAGCAGCCAGACCAAGGGTGTGGATATAACACCAGCAGCCAGACCAAGGGTGTGGATATAACACCAGCAGCCAGACCAAGGGTGTGGATATAACACCAGCAGCCAGACCAAGGGTGTGGATATAACACCAGCAGCCAGACCAAGGGTGTGGATATAACACCAGCAGCCAGACCAAGGGTGTGGATATAACACCAGCAGCCAGACCAAGGGTGTGGATATAACACCAGCAGCCAGACCAAGGGTGTGGATATACCACCAGCAGCCAGACCAAGGCTGTGGATATAACACCAGCAGCCAGACCAAGGGTGTGGATATAACACCAGCAGCCAGACCAAGGGTGTGGATATACCATCAGCAGCCAGACCAAGGGTGTGGATATAACACCAGCAGCCAGACCAAGGGTGTGGATATACCATCAGCAGCCAGACCAAGGGTGTGGATATACCACCAGCAGCCAGACCAAGGGTGTGGATATAACACCAGCAGCCAGACCAAGGGTGTGGATATACCATCAGCAGCCAGACCAAGGGTGTGGATATACCACCAGCAGCCAGACCAAGGGTGTGGATATACCACCACCAGCCAGACCAAGGGTGTGGATATACCATCAGCAGCCAGACCAAGGGTGTGGATATACCATCAGCAGCCAGACCAAGGGTGTGGATATACCACCAGCAGCCAGACCAAGGGTGTGGATATAACACCAGCAGCCAGACCAAGGGTGTGGATATACCATCAGCAGCCAGACCAAGGGTGTGGATATACCACCAGCAGCCAGACCAAGGGTGTGGATATAACACCAGCAGCCAGACCAAGGGTGTGGATATACCATCAGCAGCCAGACCAAGGGTGTGGATATACCATCAGCCGCCAGACCAAGGGTGTGGATATAACACCAGCAGCCATACCAAGGGTGTGGATATACCACCACCAGCCAGACCAAGGGTGTGGATATACCACCAGCAGCCAGACCAAGGGTGTGGATATAACACCAGCAGCCAGACCAAGGGTGTGGATATACCATCAGCAGCCAGACCAAGGGTGTGGATATACCACCAGCAGCCAGACCAAGGGTGTGGATATACCATCAGCAGCCAGACCAAGGGTGTGGATATACCACCAGCAGCCAGACCAAGGGTGTGGATATACCATCAGCAGCCAGACCAAGGGTGTGGATATACCACCAGCAGCCAGACCAAGGGTGTGGATATACCACCAGCAGCCAGACCAAGGGTGTGGATATACCACCACCAGCCAGACCAAGGGTGTGGATATACCACCAGCAGCCAGGCCAAGGGTGTGGATATACCACCAGCAGCTAGACCAAGGGTGTGGATATATCACCAGCAGCTAGACCAAGGGTGTGAATTGTAATGACCAAATATGTTTGGCTTCTCCTCTCTCTCTCTCGTTCCCTCTCTCCCTCTTATTATTTCTTCCTCCTTTCCATCTCTCTCTCCATCCCCCTCTCCTTCCTCTCTTCTTCCCCTCCCTCTACCATCCCAGACTTGGGTAAAGATAGAACTATATACTTAGGTGTTTTCTTTGATATAAACATATATACTTAGGTGTCTTAACATATACTGAGGTGTTTTCCTCCTTGGCTGCCCGAGGCACTTAGTTACACCACCTGGGTATAGGTAATCTGGATCAATAACCTCTTGTGTCATGTAGTTACAACGTGCCTTCCACTGTTCCCGGTAGGCCTCGGTGGTGTCCAGTATTTGGTGAGAAACCCCTGCCTTCTGGAGTATTAAAGTTGCTCATTGGACAAGGGCCAGGCATGACCTGTCATTGGTTGAGAGTGCCAGGATCTTAGGCCTGGTTTCAGCTGTTTGGATGTAGGCCTAGAAAAGGGCGGAGTTTCTAGATCAGGATAAGCTAGAGGAGGTGGAGCCTTAATTTCCTTGAAGCATAGGAGACAAAAAGATTTTAGTATGAACTGGAGTGCTGGAGGTGGTAGGAGTCCCCAGGCCACATCATCTCCTGTGCAGAAGCAATGATAAAAGATAATTGTCTGTTGAGTTTCCTGTACAATTGGTATTCCATTACCATCCCTCTAAGGAATAGGATGCCATAAGCTTAGGGTTAATTAATTTGTATTATTAAATAAAGTTACTGGTGACCAGTCTACACACTAGAAGGTGAAGGGACGACGACGTTTCGGTCCGACCTGGACCATTCACAATCGACTTATGAATATAAATAATAGACGTGTGAATATAACATTCGGTCCAGGACGGACCGAAACGTCGTCGTCCCTTCACCTTCTAGTGTGTGATCTGCTCAACATACTTCAGCCACGTTATTGTGACTCATTCGCCTGCAAATAAAGTTACTGTTAATTATTTTTCTGTGTCTTTAATATATTTTCCATTTATTAATTATTAGACATACACCCTAAATTGATTTGGACTATACCCGTGATCTTATAAGCATTTTATGAGTATACATATTTATCTTGTAATGTTTATGAGTATACATATTTATCTTGTAATGTTTATGAGTATACATATTTATCTTGTAATGGAAGTAAATGTAAAAGAGATTCCATTCATCCAGTCAATTAGTCTAATTAGTCTCCCGAGTCAATTAGCCTAATTATTAAAGTTCTAGGAGTGGTGGCGGTATTATTTATTTTCTGAGAAACCTTACCTTCCATATGGTAACAATGGAAGATATTTATTGTAAAGATATCTTTAACACCTTGGTCAATTCTCCTTCCTCCCCCTGATAAATGGGTTAAGCATTTTCTGCTGCGAGGGCGAACTCTTCCCAGTTCTTAAGGGGTTATTTTAATGGAATTATTACAGCCTACAAGGGTTGCAAGTTGTAGCAACGATTGGAGTGAGCGTTACCATAGTTGTACAATAACGACAGGACTTGATTGTCATAAACAATGTTAATAGCGAGTTGTTGATGGTCATGAACGTTACAAGGGTAGCAACATTGATTGTTGCACATGTTACAGTGGTGACACCAGCAGCCAGACCAAGGGTGTGGATATAACACCAGCAGCCAGACCAAGGGTGTGGATATACCATCAGCAGCCAGACCAAGGGTGTGGATATACCATCAGCAGCCAGACCAAGGGTGTGGATATACCATCAGCAGCCAGACCAAGGGTGTGGATATACCACCAGCAGCCAGACCAAGGGTGTAGATATACCACCAGCAGCCAGACCAAGGGTGTGGATATACCACCAGCAGCCAGACCAAGGGTGTGGATATAACACCAGTAGCCAGACCAAGGGTGTGGATATACCACCACCAGCCAGACCAAGGGTGTGGATATACCACCAGCAGCCAGACCAAGGGTGTGGATATACCACCAGCAGCCAGACCAAGGGTGTGGATATAACACCACCAGCCAGACCAAGGGTGTGGATATACCACCAGCAGCCAGACCAAGGGTGTGGATATACCACCAGCAGCCAGACCAAGGGTGTGGATATAACACCAGTAGCCAGACCAAGGGTGTGGATATAACACCAGCTGCCAGACCAAGGGTGTGGATATACCACCAGCAGCCAGACCAAGGGTGTGGATATAGATGTTGAAATTTGTGTGGCTTAATTCCATGTGCTGTTGTCGTTACAAAGTTGTATTTGTTGTTACTGCAAAGTTGCGTTTGTTGATGTTGTTGTAAAGTTGTGTTTGTTGCTGTTGTTGCTGTTGTTGCAAAGTTGTTGCAAAGTTGTTTTTGCTGCTAATGCCGTTGTTGCACGGGTTTATCCGTTGCTGTTGTTGTTGATGTTAAAAAGTTGTACTTGTTGCTGTTGTTATTGCTGCTAGATTGCATTTGTTGTAGTTGGTTCTATTGTAAGGTCATATTTGTTGATATTGTCGTTGTTGCAAGGGATTATTTATTATTGTTGTTGTTGCAAGGTTGTATTTGTTTTAGTTGGTGTTGTTGTTAGGTTGTATTTGTTGATATTGTTGTTGTTGCAAGGGTTTATTTGTTGTTGTTGTTGAAAAGTTGTATTTGTTGATGTTGTTTTTGCTGCTAGGTTGTATTTATTGTAGTTGGTGTTGTTGAAAAGTTGTATTTGTTGATGTTGTTTTTGCTGCTAGGTGGTATTTATTGTAGTTGGTGTTGCTGAAAGGTTGTATTTGTTGCTGGTGTTGGAAGATTTTATTTACATACCAAACCACACACTGGAAGATGAAGAAACGACGACGTTTCGATTCGTCCTGGACCATATATCAAGTCTATTGTGATGAGACGAGGGAGGCAAGGTCATGACACGAGGGAGGCGAGGTCATGAGACGAGGGAGGCGAGGTCATGAGACGAGGGAGGCGAGGTCATGAGCCAAGGGAGGCGAGGTCATGACACGAGGGAGGCGAGGTCATGAGACGAGGGAGGCGAGGTCATGACACAAGGGAGGCGAGGTCATGAGACGAGGGAGGCAAGGTCATGACACGAGGGAGGCGAGGTCATGAGACGAGGGAGGCGAGGTCATGAGACGAGGGAGGCAAGGTCATGACACGAGGGAGGCGAGGTCATGAGACGAGGGAGGCGAGGTCATGACACAAGGGAGGCGAGGTCATGAGACGAGGGAGGCGAGGTCATGAGACGAGGGAGGCAAGGTCATGAGACGAGGGAGGCGAGGTCATGAGACGAGGGAGGCAAGGTCATGAGACGAGGGAGGCAAGGTCATGACACGAGGGAGGCGAGGTCATGAGACGAGGGAGGCGAGGTCATGACACAAGGGAGGCGAGGTCATGAGACGAGGGAGGCGAGGTCATGAGACGAGGGAGGCGAGGTCATGAGACGAGGGAGGCGAGGTCATGAGACGAGGGAGGCAAGGTCATGAGACGAGGGAGGCGAGGTCATGAGACGAGGGAGGCGAGGTCATGAGACGAGGGAGGCGAGGTCATGAGACGAGGGAGGCGAGGTCATGAGACGAGGGAGGCGAGGTCATGACACGAGGGAGGTGAGGAGGAGGAACTCTTAGAGGAAGGGAAGAGCAAGACGAAAGATATGAAAGGGAGAGGAGAAATAAAGAGTGCAATAAAAGGAATTCGTATGGGAACGTAAGAAAATATTCGTCTTGATACAAATATCTTATCTTGAGGTTATCTTGAGTTGATTTCGGGGCTTTGTTTTTAGTGTCCCCGCGGCCCGGTTCTTGACCAGGCCTCCACCCCCAGGAAGCAGCCCGTGACAGCTAACTAACTCCCAGGTACCTATTTACTGCTAGGTAACAGGGCCATAGGGTGAAAGAAACTCTGCCCGTCGTTTCTCGCTGGCGCCCGGGATCGAACCCGGCACCACAGGATCACAAGTCCAGTGTGCTGTCGGCTCTTCCGACCAGCTCCCAGACCAGATATCCATGGAGATTCAGAATTTATACAACAGTTGAGCAGCAGAGTTGCAGAATCTGTGGTGAGAGTGACGGACGCCGCCTTGACCACTATCTACGAGAGTGTGAACATCTGAGAGACATTAGAAATATGTGTAGAATAAAAAAACCCACATTGTTTGAGTAGGATACAATTTGTCAAACATAGATACTATTATCTTGTCAAACGCAAGATAACGTAAGATTTTAAGGGTTGGCAAATGTTAATCTTCTTGTTTGAGGAGTTGTTCACTTGAGACAGTTAAGCAAGTCCCAGCTGTGTCTGGGTACAAGTGACATGATGAACAACCCAGCGGGTTTTCTTCCTATTGGGGAGTGTTGTACATGCTGCTATGGCGGTGTGTCCACTCACAGGATGAGTGGCGCTGCCCAATACTGTCACTATGGCGGTGTGTCCACTCACAGGATGAGTGGCGCTGCCCAATACTGTCACTATGGCGGTGTGTCCACTCACAGGATGAGTGGCGCTGCCCAATACTGTCACAATGGCGGTGTTTCCACTCACAGGATGAGTGGCGCTGCCCAATACTGTCACTATGGCGGTGTTTCCACTCACAAGATGAATGACGCTGCCCAATACTGTCACTATGGCGGTGTGTCCACTCACAGGATGAGTGACGCTGCCCAATACTGTCACTATGGCGGTGTTTCCACTCACAAGATGAATGACGCTGCCCAATACTGTCACTATGGCGGTGTGTCCACTCACAGGATGAGTGGCGCTGCCCAATACTGTCACTATGGCGGTGTGTCCACTCACAGGATGAGTGGCGCTGCCCAATACTGTCACTATGGCGGTGTTTCCACTCACAAGATGAATGACGCTGCCCAATACTGTCACTATGGCGGTGTGTCCACTCACAGGATGAGTGGCGCTGCCCAATACTGTCACTATGGCGGTGTGTCCACTCACAGGATGAGTGGCGCTGCCCAATACTGTCACTATGGCGGTGTGTCCACTCATAGGATGAGTGACGCTGCCCAATACTGTCACTATGGCGGTGTGTCCACTCACAGGATGAGTGACGCTGCCCAATACTGTCACTATGGTGGTGTGTCCACTCACAGGATGAGTGGCGCTGCCACATACTGTCACTATGGCAGTGTGTCCACTCACAGGATGTGTGGCACTGCCCAATACTGTCACTATGGCGGTGTGTCCACTCACAGGATGAGTGGCACTGCCCAATACTGTCACTGTGGCGGTGTGTCCACTCACAGGATGAGTGGCGCTGTCCAATACTGTCACTATGATGGTGTGTTCACTCACAGGATGAGTGGCGCTGCCCAATACTGTCACTATGGCGGTGTGTCCACTCACAGGATGAGTGGCGCTGCCCAATACTGTCCCTATGGCGGTGTTTCTACTCACAGGATGAGTGGCGCTGCCCAATACTGTCACTATGGCGGTGTGTCCACTCACAGGATGAGTGGCGCTGCCCAATACTGTCACTATGGCGGTGTGTCCACTCACAGGATGAGTGGCGCTGCCCAATACTGTCACTATGGCGGTGTGTCCACTCACAGGATGAGTGGCGCTGCCCAATACTGTCACTATGGCGGTGTGTCCACTCACAGGATGAGTGGTGCTGTCCAATACTGTCACTATGGCGGTGTGTCCACTCACAGGATGAGTGGTGCTGTCCAATACTGTCACTATGGCGGTGTGTCCACTCACAGGATGAGTGGCGCTGTCCAATACTGTCACTATGGCGGTGTGTCCACTCACAGGATGAGTGGTACTGCCCAATACTGTCACTATGGCGGTGTGTCCACTCACAGGATGAGTGACGCTGCCCAATACTGTCACTATGGCGGTGTGTCCACTCACAGGATGAGTGACGCTGTCCAATACTGTCACTATGGCGGTGTGTCCACTCACAGGATGAGTGACGCTGCCCAATACTGTCACTATGGCGGTGTGTCCACTCACAGGAAGAGTTACGCTGCCCAATACTGTCACTATGGCGGTGTGTCCACTCACAGGATGAGTGGCGCTGCCCAATACTGTCACTATGGCGGTGTGTCCACTCACAGGATGAGTGACGCAGGCCAATACTGTCACTATGGCGGTGTGTCCACTCACAGGATGAGTGGCGCTGCCCAATACTGTCACTATGGCGGTGTGTCCACTCACAGGATGAGTGGCGCTGCCCAATACTGTCACTATGGCGGTGTGTCCACTCACAGGAAGAGTTACGCTGCCCAATACTGTCACTATGGCGGTGTGTCCACTCACAGGATGAGTGGCGCTGCCCAATACTGTCACTATGGCGGTGTGTCCACTCACAGGATGAGTGGCGCTGCCCAATACTGTCACTATGGCGGTGTGTCCACTCACAGGATGAGTGGCGCTGCCCAATACTGTCACTATGGCGGTGTGTCCACTCACAGGAAGAGTGGCGCTGCCCAATACTGTCACTATGGCGGTGTGTCCACTCACAGGAAGAGTGGCGCTGCGCAATAAACTCGACCCCTCGGGGCAAAATTAAAAAAAAAAATTAAGAGAAGTAAGAAAATTGGGTAGGCTTATATTAGGTCACATTTGTTAGAAAGTTTAGAACATATGAGTATATAGAATTTGATTTGTTTGTACAAGTACATTTGTACACAGGTTGTATTTGTGGCTTCTGTCGTTGTTGCAAGGTTTTATTTGTTGCTGTTTTATTGCTGCAAGGATGTATTTGTTGTTATTGTTGTTGATGTTGCAAGGTTGTACTTGTTGTTGTTGTTGCAAGGTTGTACTTGTTGTTGATGTTGCAAGGTTGTACTTGTTGTTGATGTTGCAAGGTTGTACTTGTTGTTGATGTTGCAAGGTTGTACTTGTTGTTGATGTTGCAAGGTTGTACTTGTTGTTGATGTTGCAAGGTTGTACTTGTTGTTGATGTTGCAAGGTTGTTATTGTTGTTGATGTTGCAAGGTTGTACTTGTTGTTGATGTTGCAAGGTTGTACTTGTTGTTGATGTTGCAAGGTTGTACTTGTTGTTGATGTTGCAAGGTTGTACTTGTTGTTGATGTTGCAAGGTTGTACTTGTTGTTGATGTTGCAAGGTTGTACTTGTTGTTGTTGTTGCAAGGTTGTACTTGTTGTTGATGTTGCAAGGTTGTACTTGTTGTTGATGTTGCAAGGTTGTACTTGTTGTTATTGTTGTTGATGTTGCAAGGTTGTATTTGTTGTTGATGTTGCAAGGTTGTACTTGTTGTTGATGTTGCAAGGTTGTACTTGTTGTTGATGTTGCAAGGTTGTACTTGTTGTTGATGTTGCAAGGTTGTACTTGTTGTTGATGTTGCAAGGTTGTATTTGTTGTTGTTGTTGCAAGGTTGTATTTGTTGTTGATGTTGCAAGGTTGTATTTGTTGTTGATGTTGCAAGGTTGTATTTGTTGTTGATGTTGCAAGGTTGTATTTGTTGTTATTGTTGTTGATGTTGCAAGGTTGTATTTGTTGTTGATGTTGCAAGGTTGTATTTGTTGTTGTTGTTGCAAGGTTGTATTTGTTGTTGATGTTGCAAGGTTGTACTTGTTGTTGATGTTGCAAGGCTGTATTTGTTGTTGATGTTGCAAGGTTGTTATTGTTGTTGATGTTGCAAGGTTGTATTTGTTGTTGATGTTGCAAGGTTGTACTTGTTGTTGATGTTGCAAGGTTGTACTTATTGTTGTTGTTGCAAGGTTGTATTTGTTGTTGATGTTGCAAGGTTGTACTTGTTGTTGATGTTGCAAGGTTGTACTTGTTGTTGTTGTTGCAAGGTTGTATTTGTTGTTGATGTTGCAAGGTTGTACTTGTTGTTGTTGTTGCAAGGTTGTACTTGTTGTTGATGTTGCAAGGTTGTATTTGTTGTTGATGTTGCAAGGTTGTACTTGTTGTTGATGTTGCAAGGTTGTACTTGTTGTTGTTGTTGCAAGGTTGTACTTGTTGTTGATGTTGCAAGGTTGTACTTGTTGTTGATGTTGCAAGGTTGTACTTGTTGTTGTTGTTGCAAGGTTGTACTTGTTGTTGATGTTGCAAGGTTGTTATTGTTGTTGATGTTGCAAGGTTGTTATTGTTGTTGATGTTGCAAGGTTGTACTTGTTGTTGATGTTGCAAGGTTGTTATTGTTGTTGATGTTGCAAGGTTGTATTTGTTGTTGATGTTGCAAGGTTGTACTTGTTGTTGATGTTGCAAGGTTGTATTTGTTGTTGATGTTGCAAGGTTGTACTTGTTGTTGATGTTGCAAGGTTGTATTTGTTGTTATTGTTGTTGATGTTGCAAGGTTGTATTTGTTGTTGTTGTTGTATGGTTGTATTAAGTGTAGTTGGTGTTGTTGTTCTTTCTTCTGTTTGGTTTACTTGATCTTGTTCTTCTTACTGTGTTCTTTCAGAACTTTTGTTCATAATCTAAATGTTCTTGTTTTAATTCTAGTTTTTTTCTGAGAATATTGTTCTTTTTTTTTGTCTTCATGCTGCTGTTTTGTCTTATTTGTTCCTGTTTATTTGTACTTGTTTGTTTTATTTTGTTTTGTTCCTATTCTTCCTCTTATTAGTTCCTTTAGTCTTATTTTTCCTTCTATTACTGTAATTGTTGTTCTTGTTATTCCTGTTCTTGTTTGGTTCATGTTCTTGTTTGGTTCATGTTCTTGTTTGGTTCTTGTTCTTCTTTGATTCTTGTTCTTGTTTGGTTCATGTTCTTGTTTGGTTCTTGTTCGTGTTCTTCTGTTGTTCTTGTTCGTGTTCTTCTGTTGTTCTTGTTCGTGTTCTTCTGTGGTTCTTGTTCTTGTTATCTGTATTACTTTTTTCCCATGACACTCTTTATTTTATCTATGATTCTTATTATTTTTTGTTGTAAATTATTTTTTAATTGTTCTTCATGTACCGCTTACGTGAAGACGTTGTGAGGGTTCACGTGAAGACGTTGTGAGGGTTCACGTGAAGACGTTGTGAGGGTTCACGTGAAGACGTTGTGAGGGTTCACGTGAAGACGTTGTGAGGGTTCACGTGAAGACGTTGTGAGGGTTCACGTGAAGACGTTGTAAGGGTTCACGTGAAGACGTTGTGAGGGTTCACGTGAAGACGTTGTGAGGGTTCACGTGAAGACGTTGTGAGGGTTCACGTGAAGACGTTGTGAGGGTTCACGTGAAGACGTTGTGAGGGTTCACGTGAAGACGTTGTGAGGGTTCACGTGAAGACGTTGTGAGGGTTCACGTGAAGACGTTGTGAGGGTTCACGTGAAGACGTTGTGAGGGTTCACGTGAAGACGTTGTGAGGGTTCACGTGAAAACGTTGTGAGGGTTCACGTGAAGACGTTGTGAGGGTTCACGTGAAGACGTTGTGAGGGTTCACGTGAAGACGTTGTGAGGGTTCACGTGAAGACGTTGTGAGGGTTCACGTGAAGACGTTGTGAGGGTTCACGTGAAGACGTTGTGAGGGTTCACGTGAAGACGTTGTGAGGGTTCACGTGAAGACGTTGTGAGGGTTCACGTGAAGACGTTGTGAGGGTTCACGTGAAGACGTTGTGAGGGTTCACGTGAAGACGTTGTGAGGGTTCACGTGAAGACGTTGTGAGGGTTCACGTGAAGACGTTGTGAGGGTTCACGTGAAGAAGTTGTGAGGGTTCACGTGAAGACGTTGTGAGGGTTCACGTGAAGACGTTGTGAGGGTTCACGTGAAGAAGTTGTGAGGGTTCACGTGAAGACGTTGTGAGGGTTCACGTGAAGACGTTGTGAGGGTTCACGTGAAGAAGTTGTGAGGGTTCACGTGAAGACGTTGTGAGGGTTCACGTGAAGAAGTTGTGAGGGTTCACGTGAAGACGTTGTGAGGGTTCACGTGAAGACGTTGTGAGGGTTCACGTGAAGACGTTGTGAGGGTTCACGTGAAGACGTTGTGAGGGTTCACGTGAAGACGTTGTGAGGGTTCACGTGAAGACGTTGTGAGGGTTCACGTGAAGACGTTGTGAGGGTTCACGTGAAGAAGTTGTGAGGGTTCACGTGAAGACGTTGTGAGGGTTCACGTGAAGACGTTGTGAGGGTTCACGTGAAGACGTTGTGAGGGTTCACGTGAAGACGTTGTGAGGGTTCACGTGAAGACGTTGTGAGGGTTCACGTGAAGACGTTGTGAGGGTTCACGTGAAGAAGTTGTGAGGGTTCACGTGAAGACGTTGTGAGGGTTCACGTGAAGACGTTGTGAGGGTTCACGTGAAGACGTTGTGAGGGTTCACGTGAAGACGTTGTGAGGGTTCACGTGAAGACGTTGTGAGGGTTCACGTGAAGACGTTGTGAGGGTTCACAAATAAAGAAGGCATCAGACCTTCCCGGCGCGGTGCCTTCTTGGCATAATTACTTACTTACCGCTGGATTTTTTCTATTATAATTTTTTTCCTTTGTTTCAAGATATTTTTCTTAATTTTTGTCTCATACTTTCTCTTCTAGATGATCCTTCACCTTATGGGTGTTCTGATTCTTCTCTCTCTTCTGCTTTTTCGTTCTTTTCCAACTCATCAATTTTCTCCTGCTTCTCAGATTTACTCTGCTGGTTCTTTCTATATATCTTGTTTATCTTTCGTTGATTATTATGCTTTACTGATTATCCTCCATCTCCTATCTTCTCTCCACTGCTTATCTTCCTTCCAAAGCATCTACTACTTCCAGTCCATGCTTCAATCTGCTACCTCTTAAGCATCACTTCTGCTTCCCATACATCTCCTTCCCAGCATCTGCTTCCCTTACATCTCCTCCGCAGCATCTCCTGCTTCCCTTTCATCTCCCTCCCAGCATCTGCTTCCCTTACATCTCCTCCGCAGCATCTCCTGCTTCCCTTACATCTCCCTCCCAGCATCTGCTTCCCTTACATCTCCTCCGCAGCATCTCCTGCTTCCCTTACATCTCCCTCCCAGCATCTGCTTCCCTTACATCTCCTCCGCAGCATCTCCTGCTTCCCTTACATCTCCCTCCCATCATCTCCTGCTTCATCTCCTGCTGCTACTCGTGTTTCGGGGAAGCTCGCAGCTAATAAGGAAATCTAAACGGCTTATCTGTTAGCCCGTCGCTTTCCGAGGTCATGAAGATATTACAGAAGCAACATTATAACTTCAGGGGTCGCCATATTGGGATTCAGCTCGCTCCTTGCAATATAAGGTTCCTGACTTATTTGCAAAATCTGAGTCACATTAGAACCTCATGAATATATATTGGCTGATGCTGTATCGTCTTCAGAGGAGCGTGGTTTCTCTAGGGGGGGGGAGGACGGTGGAAATATAATAACTGAACTGAGCTTTTTAATATAACTAACCTCTTTAGTACACAGGTTGTAAAATAATTAAATGGTTTAGACAGATAATATGATACTGAAAATATGGACATAAATTTATTTGTTATTTAGGGGCAAGACCTGTAGAGGACCCGTCACTGTGCAGCCCGTCCTCCTAAGGGCGCTTGAGAGCTGAGTGGACAACGCTTCGCATTCGTAGTCTTGAGGTTCCAGGTTCGATCCCGGGTGGAGGCGGAGAAAATTGACCAAAATGTTTCTTTCACCCTGATGCTCCTGTTACCTAGTAGTAAATAGGTACCTGGGAGTTAGACAGCTGCTACGGGCTGCTTCCTGGGGGGGGGGGGTTGTAACAAAAAGGAGGCCTGGTCGAGGACCGGGCCGCGGGGACGCTAACCCCCGAAATCATCTCAAGATAAGAGGAAGGTTCCCCAACGTCAAAAAACTGTCGTACTAAAATATTCTGACCTATCAGAGGACCCAAAACAGAAAACGGGATAGTATGTCAATTTCGCGAGCTGCGACCATTTTCTATTACGACGATTTTTGGGCCTTAGGGAGAGTATACGTCAAAATGCTTTACGGGCTCACCATAGCCCGTGCTGCATGGTCCTGTCGTTCTGAGTATATAAATCTAAAACAACAAGAACAACGTCAAAATGCGACGCTCTATTAGGAGGACAAGTTGCCCTCCTAATACGGTGTCTCCTGGGTGGGTCAGGACAACGTGACTGACGAGTGAGGACCACGTGCTTACTTCAGGGCGCACGTGGAGGCTATAGTCAGTGATGTCACGTGAAGTTGAGTATTCCTCAGCACCAACTCTTTCAGTGCTCTCGGAAGTGTTACTGGGACGCGAGGCTCACTTTCGAACATGCCACTATATAAATATAACATGTTCGAAAGTTGACCAATCCACACACTAGAAAATGATATTGTGTCTCATCGACTGCATGTTCGATGGTCATATATATGACTTTCGAACATGAAAGTCACCCATTCTTTGGAAAACACAAAAAACGTAAACTGAATATTTCGATATCATTTTAGTGATCCTTTTCACTGAAGAGGGTCCGGAGCGAACTATTCAGATTCGAATCATCTGTTTTCAAAAACAGATTATTCTTATTTAATTAAAATTAAATTATTATTATTTAATTAAAAAAGATTATTATTATTTAATTAAAAACAGATTGTTATTATTCCATGGATTAATACGCTTTTTCACTATATTCTAGTATATACAACACATTAGATAGGTAACCAGCGGAGTCCAGGTCGACCCCAAAACCTGGAGTTATTCAAGGGTTCGAAACCCCCGGAATAAAAAACCTGCAAACCTGAACATGCCTTTTTCGCTTCAGTATCTGAACTTTGAAATATATAAATGATTTAGCTCTGTCAACTTCGAGAACGGTACAATGATGTTTACCTCTCCTTAAACGGAAGCCATTGAGCCAGTTCCTGACTCTCCATTGACAACCCCCGCACCCACACCAGTCACCCTGCATATTTTAGTGAGGCTATCTCCAAGTTTTTGCTCTGAATTCTTTGATAAACATCCTATTTTATATACATATCATATACAGATGGAAGATACAGTAATGAGAGTCACTTGGGAGTAACCAAACTCACCTGGAGTAACCACACACCTGGAGTAACCACACACCTGGAGAAACCACACACCTGGAGTAACCACACACCTGGAGTAACCACACACCTGGAGTAACCACACACCTGGAGTAACCACACACCTGGAGTAACCACACACCTGGAGAAACCACACACCTGCAATGGTCACATGATGGCAGTGATGTGCTCCTGGTGATTTGCAAAGGGGTCCATGTGAAAAGCATGCGGTTAACAAAGGGAACCTGATGAAGATCCTGGAAAACCTAATGAAGACTCTAGAGAACCTAATGAAGACCCTAGAGAACCTAATGAAGACCCTAGAGAGCCCAATGAAGACCCTTGAGAACCCAATGAAGACCCTAGAAAACCCAATGAAGACCCTAGAGAGCACAATGAAGAATCTTGAGAACCCAATGAAGACCCTAGAGAACCTAATGAAGATCCTGGAGAACCTAATGAAGACTCTAGAGAACCTAATGAAGACCCTAGAGAACCTAATGAAGATCCTGGAGAACCTAATGAAGACTCTAGAGAACCTAATGAAGACCCTAGAGAGCCCAATGAAGACCCTAGAGAGCCCAATGAAGACCCTTGAGAACCCAATGAAGACCCTAGAAAACCCAATGAAGACCCTAGAGAGCACAATGAAGACCCTTGAGAACCCAATGAAGACCCCTGAGAACCTAACAAAGACCCTAAAGAACCTAATGAAGGCCCTAAAGAACCCAATGAAGACCCTAGAGAGCCCAATGAAGACCCTAGAGAACCTAATGAAGACCCTAGAGAACCCAATGAAGACCCTAGAAAACCCAATGAAGACCCTAGAGAGCCCAATGAAGACCCTTGAGAACCCAATGAAGACCCTAGAAAACCCAATGAAGACCCTAGAGAGCACAATGAAGACCCTTGAGAACCCAATGAAGACCCTAGAGAACCCAATGAAGACCCTAGAGAACCCAATGAAGACCCTAGAGAACCCAATGAAGACCCCTGGAAAATCCAATGAAGACCCCAGAGAACAGAATGAAGACCCTAGAGAACCCAATGAAGATCCTGGAAAACCCAATGATGACCCCTAGAGAACCCAATGAAGGCCCTAGAGAACCTAACGAAGGCCCTAGGAATCCTATGGTCGTCGTTAGTCATATTATACTAATAATATACTTTACATCTTCAAGAGAAAACCAGATAGTTTTCTTCAAGAAATACCAAACCAACCGGGCTGTGGTGGATATGTGAGCCTGCGAGCCGCTCCAAGCAACAGTCTAGTGGACCAAGCTTTCACAAGTCAAGCTAGGCCTCGGGCAGGGCTGGGGGGAGTAGAAGAACTCCCAGAACCCCATCACGCAGGTATCAAGCGAGTACCAGGATCACTACCACGCTGCCCCGTGTCCAGTGCCGCCCCTGTAGCAGCACGGGAGTGGAAAGTGACCACAGAACAATTTGAGTTGTGATGAGGTGACGCCCAGAAAATAATGTGCCATTTACCTCAGGAATCTGGCAGTTAAGGGACTAATATGGTCCTCGAGGCACTAGACATGTCCTCCCAAGATTACTCTTGCCTTGTGAGCCGTTGTTTGCTTATCATTAAGTGTTGGCCAGAGTTGTGAGACGGCTTAATAGTGTGTGTTGTCGATGAGAGTATGTTGTCTGCGACAGTAAAAAACTAAATGTTTACAAGAGAATACGTAATGAAATCACAAAGGTGTGATGTGTCCATGAGATAATCATTGAAGCCGACGGGAATATAGAACCAGCCTCTTGGGTCAACCAGACGCTTGGACGACCCAGGACGTGGAGCCGACACCACTAGCCTGCTGATAGGGTGTGTCTTGGACGACCCAGGACGTGGAGCCGACACCACTAGCCTGCTGGTAGGTTGTGTCTTGGACGACCCAGGACGTGGAGCCGACACAGCCTGCTTGCTCCACAAATATAGTTGTCTTAGAAGGCCTGGGGAGAATTTTCCTAGGTTAAAGATGGTGGTTTATAGCTTTATTTTATTTTTATTTTGTTTTACAATAATAACATTTTTTTCTGAGTGTCACGGGTAAATAATTTTGAATTTATGACGGAGGAAGTGGACTGGAAGAAGAATATGGAGGTTGTGCAACATAAGTTATCATTAACTTGTAAAGAAGTATAACGTATATTTTACAACAACATGTACAGTTTCCTGACTAACCAACATTGAACTCAGATGAAAGAATACAGAAAAACCTCGACTAGTTCCGAATTTTTATATATATATATATATATATATATATATATATATATATATATATATATATATATATATATATATATATATGACACTGTCAGACCACGGAGGAAAAATGAAACAGGAAATTTCCTTAAGACCAGGAAATTTGGACCTTCTGAAGATGTATTTAATATACGAAAGTACTTAAGGAAATTTCCTGTTTCATTTTTCCTCCGTGGTCTGACAGTGTCACATTCTTAATCACGTGTTTATTTTCGTGATATACACACACACACATATATATATATATATATATATATATATATATATATATATATATATATATATATATATATATATATATTTATATATATATATATATATATATATATATATATATATATATATATATATATATATATATATATATATATATATATATATATATATATATATATAGGTCATGGGCTTGATTGAAGATGGCATGTAAAACGCCTCGTCAGCTTGGTCGACGTCATACCTATGTACTTACATTGAAGGTTACATCCTTCGTGGGGACAAGTGTACATGTATACAACGCTTGACTGCTGTAGAGGGTTCTCCGTCGGCTTCGGGCTGTTTTTGATAAGGAGTTCGGAAGTCTTCTTGGTTTTGTAGAATATTATCAGGTTTATGTTTTGATTAGGAGTAGTGCTTTTTACTCCTTTAAGGATTATTTTTTGAAAGATATAATCCGTAAAGGAGTAAAAAGCACTACTATTAATCAAAACATAAACCTGATAATATTCTACAAAACCAAGAAGACTTCCGAACTCCTTATCAAAAACAGCTGTCTGACATCAGGTACCTGTGTAAAAATGTCGTCAACATACTTGCAGTATATGGCCGGTTTCAAGTTCAACTTGAAACCGGCCATATACTGCAAGTATGTTGACGACATTTTTACACGGTTGAACTTGAAACCGGCAAGAGGCACTGAACTACAGGCCAGTGTCCTTAACTTGTATTCCATGCAAGGTGATGGAGAAGATCGTGAGAAAAAACTTGGTAGCACCTCTGGAGAGAAGGGACTTCGTGACAAATCGACAACATGGGTTCAGGGAGGGTAAATCTTGCCTGACAGGCTTAATAGAATTCTATGACCAGGTAACACAGATTAAGCAAGAAAGAGAGGGCTGGGCGGACTGCATTTTCTTGGATTGTCGGAAAGCCTTTGACACAGTACCGCATAAGAGGCTGGTACATAAGCTGGAGAGACAGGCAGGTGTAGCTGGTAAGGTGCTCCAGTGGATAAGGGAGTACCTAAGCAATAGTAAGCAGAGAGTTACGGTGAGGGGTGAGACCTCCGATTGGCGTGAAGTCACCAGTGGAGTCCCACAGGGCTCTGTACTCGGTCCTATCTTGTTTCTGATATATGTAAATGATCTCCCGGAGGGTATAGATTCATTTCTCTAAATGTTTGCGGTCGATGCTAAAATTATGAGAAGGATTAAGACAGAAGAGGACTGTTTGAGGCTTCAAGAAGACCTAGACAAACTGCAGGAATGGTCGAACAAGTGGTTGTTAGAATTTAACCCAACCAAATGTAATATAATGAAGATAGGTGCAGGGAGCAGGAGGCCAAATACAAGGTATTATCAGGGAGAGGGAATTCTTCAGGAGTCAGAGAAAGAAAAAGACTTGGGAGTTGATATCACGCCAGACCTGTCTCCTGCAGCACATATCAAGAGGATAACATCAGCGGCATATGCCAGGCTGGCCAACATACGAACGGCATTCAGAAATTTGTGTAAAGAATCATTCAGAACTTTGTATACCACATATGTCAGGCCAATCCTGGAGTATGCAGCCCCAGCATGGAGTCCATATCTAGTCAAGGATAAGACTAAACTGGAAAAGGTTCAAAGATTTGCCACCAGACTAGTACCCGAGCTGAGAGGTATGAGCTACGAGGAGAGACTACGGGAATTAAACCTCACTTCGCTGGAAGACAGAAGAGTTAGGGGGGACATGATCACCACATTCAAGATTCTCAAGGGAATTGATAGGGTAGATAAAGACAGGCTATTTAACACAAGGGGCACACGCACAAGGGGACACAGGTGGAAACTGAGCGCCTAAATGAGCCACAGAGATATTAGAAAGAATTTTTTTAGTGTCAGAGTGGTTGACAAATGGAAAGCATTAGGAAGTGAGGTGGTGGAGGCTGACTCCATACACAGTTTCAAGTGTAGATATGATAGAACCCAATAGGCTCAGGAATCTGTACACCTGTTGATTGACGGTTGAGAGGCGGGACCAAAGAGCCAGAGCTCAACCCCCGCAAGCACAACTAGGTGAGTGCTCTCTCTCTCTCTCTCTCTCTCTCTCTCTCTCTCTCTCTCTCTCTCTCTCTCTCTCTCTCTCTCTCTCTCTCTCTCTCTCTCTCTCTCTCTCTCTCTCTCTCTCTCTCCCTCTCTCTCTCTCTCTCTCTCTCTCTCTCTCTCTCTCTCTCTCTCTCTCTCTCTCTCTCTCTCTCTCTCTCTCTCTCTCTCTCTCTCTCTCTCTCTCTCTCTCTCTCTCTCTCTCTCTCTCCCTCTCTCTCTCTCTCTCTCTCTCTCTCTCTCTCTCTCTCTCTCTCTCTCTCTCTCTCTCTCTCTCTCTCTCTCTCTCTCTCTCTCTCTCTCTCTCTCTCTCTCTCTCTCTCTCTCTCTCTCTCTCTCTCTCTCTCTCTCTCTCTCTCTCTCTCTCTCTCTCTCTCTCTCTCTCTCTCTCTCTCTCTCTCTCTCTCATAGGTGGGAGTATGACTCCTGACAGGTGGGAGTATGACTCCTGACAGGTGGGAGTATGACTCCTGACAGGTGGGAGTATGACTCCTGACAGGTGGCAGAGATTTGTCAGGCGTCAACGGGAACAAAGTGTAGTGATCTAATGGATTAAACTAAAAGGAAGTAGTTAAAACAAAATTCCTAGATACAGTTTCTAGAGATCCAAGTAGCTGCAAGCAAGCGAGTTAGAAACTACAGTCTACTTGAATGCTGGTTCCAAGAGCTAAGGCTCAACTTACAGGCACCTGGACGTGCGACAATAATCAATATACATAAGACATAATTCACATAACACATGAAACACCCACATGTATACAAAAAAAAAATACAAATCTTCCCATTACCACATTGCATTTCTTCGTCAAATTCTGTTTAATATCATCAAATAATGTTTAATATCATCAAATCCTGTCTAATACCATCTAAACCTGTTTAATACGATCAAATAATGCAATAAATTTATAATAAAAAAATTATTCGAGCTGGCATGGAGTCCTTGTACTCTATAGTCATTATACTCTTATACTCCTATACTGGAGTCCTTATACTCTATATACTCTTGTCTAGAGTTCAATTTCTCTGTTGTTTTTTGTAATCACCAGAAAACCTTTTTGTTTATGGTTGAGATCTTGATAACTTTATTGTAGTCAAACAAAATTATAGTGATTTTAACATCCCTAAAATTTGGTGTAGTCATTATGTCGGTCGGCCGCCCTGGGTTGACAGCCAATCAAGAGGCATGACGGCACTCCGCCTACCTGTCCGTTCCGCGTGATGTTTGGGATTAGACGATGGTTCTTATCTAAAATCGTTAACTTTTAATTATTATTTATTATCAAATGCATTAACCTACTTTTCAAACATCATAATAGAGGATATTAATTAAAATATATTGGGATATTGTATAGTGAATGTAGATCGAAGGTTTCAATATATATTTAAATATATGTGTAAATACGAAAATTAACACGTGATGAAAAATGTGACAGTGTCAGACCACGAAGGAAGAATTGAAACAGGAATTTCCTTAATTACTTTCGTACTCAAAAATACATCTTCAGAAGGGCCCTTCTGACTATGTATTGTTAAATACGAAAGTACTTAAGGAAATTCCTGTTTCAAGTCTTCCTTCGTGGTCTTAAATATGTGTATGTATATATATATATATATATATATATATATATATATATATATATATATATATATATATATATATATATATATATATATATATATATATATATATATGTCGTACCTAGTAGCCAGAACGCACTTCTCAGCCTACTATGCAAGGCCCAATTTGCCTAATAAGCCAAGTTTTCATGAATTAATTGTTTTTCGACTACTTAACCTACCTAACCTAACCTAACCTAACGTTTTCGGCTACCTAACCTAACCTAACCTATAAAGATAGGTTAGGTTAGGTTAGGTAGGGTTGGTTAGGTTCGGTATTATATCTACATTAATTTTAACTGCAATAAAAAAAATTGACCTCATACATAATGAAATGGGTAGCTTTATCATTTCATAAGAAAAAAATTAGAGAGAATATATTATTTCAGGAAAACTTGGCTTATTAGGCAAATCGGGCCTTGCATAGTAGGCCGAGAAGTGCATTCTGGCTACTAGGTACAACATATATATATATATATATATATATATATATATATATATATATGGTACCACCTCTATATATATATATATATATATATATATATATATATATATATATATATATATATATATATATATATATATATATTGTGTGTGTGTGTTTTATATTATCGTCGATAGCTGAGTTTTTGTTATGTATTTCTTATTAAAGTTTTGACTATGTTATTTAAAAGATTAAATCAAATCAACTGTTATATAATGAAGACAGTAAACATTTTTATTAAACAAATTTTTCAGTGAAAGTCTGTCTTACAAGAAAATTGCCCGCTCGTGATTGACTAAAATGATATAATCAATTTACTAGGAATAACTTGTATGGCGATTGCATCTATAATTCAGAAACTGTAAAACTTAGAATATAATCATTATACGCAATATATATATCTATATCCTTTTCGGCAACAGACGTCAATAACGTAAAACGATTCATATTTTTTACTCTTTTGGCCATTACTGAGCCGTCAGTCACTCCATAGTCTGTCAGTCAGGCCAATCACAAATCGGAGCCTCCCCTCTTGCCGTAAGTTGGTTGACCAGTTATGGTAAGTGCCGGGGAGGAAGGAGGATGGTTCAGGGGAGGGAAAAAATGACTTCACGGTCGAATAGGTAGATTACCGGTTAGGAAAATCTCATAGAGACCCGTCTGTTATGGAAGTGTGTGTATTAGGGCCTGACAGCTGAGCGGACAGTGCTTCGGATTCGTAGTCCTGAGATTCCGGGTTCGATCCCCGGTGGAGGCGGAAACAAATAGGCAGAGTTTCTTTCACCCTGATGCTCCTGTTACCTATCAGTAAATAGGTACTTGGGAGTTTGACAGCTGCTACGGGTTGCTTCCTGGGGTTGTGTAACAAAAAGGAGGCCTGGTCGAGGACCGGGCCGCGGGGACGCTAAGCCCCGAAATCATCTTAAGATAACCTCAAGATTAGTGAGACTGTGGCGTTGGGTTAGTTTATATGTTCATGCCACAGCTGACACAGGAGAAACAGAAATGGTTGGACTATTTTTCTTATCACCTAATGCATCTGTTCACCTAGCAATAAATAGGTACCGAGGAGTTTGTCAGCTAGTTGTGGGATTGTATCATGGGTAGGGTCAATAGTTCGACATTGTGTGGGAAGACCTGGATATAAGCCTAACATGTATATACACACTCTGGCTGCCTGTCTCCCCAGACACAATGAACTAGGTATGCTAGGCTAGTTATGACCCTCCCTACTTTCCTCTTTTACTGTTTAATGGAATTTAATATTTGTTTGTATAGCATGTCCAAGTACTCTGCTGGTAGTTTTCTTGACAATATGAACAAATCTACAAGGGCCGTGACGAGGATTCGAACCTGCGTCCAAGACCATCCCAGACGCTGCCTTAATCGACTGAGCTACGACATGTTTGTTCATTTGATGCATCACGGTATTGTGATTTCTGTGTGTTTTGACACTATGTTCTCATATTTTAGTTCCACCTTCGTGCTTGAACAACAGTTACCATTCGATTATGATGGTTGGGATTCATTCCGAGTTCGTGTTAATATTCCGTCTTGTGTCTCTCGACTGACAGTCAGTGCTTGTTCTACATTACCCTCGGTAATTACTGTGCCGTGTCTCTTGTTCTCCTCGTGAAACTGGTCGTTACTGCATACTATAATTCATCAGCGAACTGTGTAGTGATGATTTGTTGCATATAAGTAGTGATTGGTTGTTAACATATGTGCATCACTGAACTGGGATAATGAGCCCTGAGGAATTCCTGCAATTAGTTTGAAACCTTCACACTAATTGAATTGCCCTTGACTATATGAAGGATTACACAGTTTATGTCAAGAGTCAGCTGCGTGATACTAAGGTTCCTAGACATTTATTCAGCTGCCTAGACTATATGAAGCAGAGACTATACTGAGTATATTAGACAATACTGTGTAGACGATTCAATGTCTACAGTGTGTGTCAAGAGCTAGCTGTGTGACAAAAAGGTACCTAGACATTTATACAGCTGCCCTAGACTATATGAAGGGTTACACAGTGTGTGTCAAAAGCTAGCTGTGTGACACTAAGGTACCAAGACATTTATACAGACTGCCCTAGACTGCCCGCTCCAAGCAACAGCCTGGTGGACCAAACTCTCACAAGTCAAGTCTGGCCTCGGGCCGGGCTTGGAGAGTAGAAGAACTCCCAGAACCCCATCAGCCAGGTATCAACCAGGTATATGAAGGGTTATGTGTCAAGTGTATGTTATTAAGGTTATTATGTGTATGTGTCAAGAGCCAGCTGTGTCATACTAAAAATATCCATCTCTAAGGATATAAAGTCATACAGGGTCATGTGGCTAGAATATTGCACTAGTAACGTTTTCGTTACTCCAATGGGCTTTAGAAATAAGCATGTGCGAAAAATTCTGATCGCTCTTGGCAACAGTCTCCTGCGTCTCACTGCTAAGGTTGTAAATGTAAAATTATCCATTATTCAATTTATATCGTAAAATTTTATGTTTTTATTGTTATTCATTTCCTAGGTCCAGATGAAGGAGAATGCTTGAGACTAAGACTCATCTTTGTCTCACTTTGCAAGATAGAACTTTAGGTTATTCGTTGTGTATCATGTTTCTAAAAGTATCTATTAAATTAGTTAGAATCAAAACAGTTACTATTGCTGACATTGTCTCTTTCGCTCAGATGTTTTTAATGTTGACTTGGTGTTGGACTTAAGGCTTATCAACCTCTGGAGGGTTATTAAGGCCACCACAACACCTTACTGATCAACCAGCGAGTTTGGCGTTGGACTGAACTTAGTTGTAAACACTATTTATATGCACCGAGAAGAGGAGTTTACCTCTAATTGTTTACATTTTGTTTTATTTAGGTTTTATAATGAAAGCCAATAGGAGAATATCCCTTTACTAAAATGAATACATAAGTTGTGTAAACTGTGTAAATTACGAAAATCAGTAAAGTTGAAAAATTAATAAATATATATATATATATATATATATATATATATATATATATATATATATATATATATATATATATATATATATATATATATATATATATATATATATATATATATATATATATATATTATATATATTTGAATTATTATTATTATATTATATTAGGAACATAAATTATTGACTTAATTGTGTTAGTTTAGGTTAGGTTATGATAGGTTAGGTTAGGTTAGGTTAGGTTAGGTAGGGTTGGTTAGATTCGGTCATATATCTACGTTAGTTTTAACTCAAATTTGAAAAAAATAACTCATAAATAATGAAATGGATAGCTTTATCATTTCATAATAAAAAAATATTGAAAAGTATATAAATTCCCGAAAACTTGGCTTATTAGGCAAATCAGGCTTTGCATTGTAGGCCGAGTGCGACGTTCTGGCTACTAGGTACAACATATATATATATATATATATATATATATATATATATATATATATATATATATATATATATATATATATATATATATATATATATATATATATATATATATATATATATATATATAATTATTTGAATAGATATTTTGTTAACACCTATTTTAGTTAAATTCCAAAAGTCAGACATCAAGTTTTCCTCTATTTTCAAAAATATAGTTTTGATCGAAGATTGGATCCTTGCCAGAGATAAATGTGGTGTATGGCAGCCTCAATTCCATTCCCTGGATTTAAGAGCCTTTATCTGCGTCTATAGCGTGTTGGAGCGAGTGTAAGAGAGTGGCTTGTAGGGGGGTTAACTAGGCTATTGTGATGGCAAGTTTTACATCCCCTTTTTCACGATCTGACAAGCGTCTAATTTGTACGATTTTGCATAACTATAAACGTATAAACCGAAGTGCCACACGCTAGCTATTTAATCCGATTCTAACCTGTCCAAGAAAGCGAACATATTAAAATGCTCTAATTCCTTTGAAGCCAATGAATTTGTACGCTTGTGTACGATGGTGATGATGGTAGCCGAGGCTATTCCCCATCATCCCGCCGGCACTCTGATGGTAATCTTGGAAATGGTATTTTATGCCCAAGATCGTGATGGTCGAGCGGTCCTGTACATGGTCGTGATGGTCGAGCGGTTAGGTCCTGTACGTATTATAGAAGCATTAAATGTGACTCCACATAAACTATGTCTCCATAACTACATTGTGGTAACTGACAGCACTGTAATCGGGAAACAGATTTACAACCAACCCATATTTGGGTCAGAAGTCAAAGCCGGAGATCGAGACAGATATGAAGGCCTATCTCTCTCATTTCGTAGGATATATGTGAATCTTAAATATGAGGAAGCATCTGCCTCACGCTCATGAGGTCGGGGGTTCGAGCCTCCGAAAGTGCCCAAGTGAATAAAATATGTGAATCTTATTTTATTTTATGATTGGTCACTGGGGTCTGGCTCGACGATTTAATATAATTTATGACTACCTGGAAAGGAAATGATTGTTGTAATTGTAATTTACGACAAACAGGTGTAGATTGTTTGTCTGTAACGTATCTGACGAGAAAACAAGAGTACCTATAAATTTATTCTCTGATGTAGGGAAAATAGTGCTAATCTATAATACAGGTTAAATTGAATTAGACGCTAATGATACAGTAAAAGGAGAGTGGAACTTCAGACTTCCGTATTCAAGCGAGTACATTAACCAATCCATTCCTGCCTGTCTGGGTTCGAATCATTCTGAGGTGTGGAGTTTTCAATTGCTTATTGGCTTGGGGACCAGTCAAGCTTGTTATATATATATATATATATGTATATATATATATATATATATATATATATATATATATATATATATATATATATATATATATATATATAGTCTAATTCAATTTAACCTGTATTATAGATTAGCACTATTTTCCCTACATCAGAGAATAAATTTATAGGTACTCTTGTTTTCTCGTCAGATATATATATATATATATATATATATATATATATATATATATATATATATATATATATATATATATACTAACAAGCTTGAATAGTTCCCAGGCGTATATGCAACTGTAAACTCCACACCCCAGAAGTGACTCGAACCCATACTGCCAGGAGCATTATGCAACTGATGTACAGGACCTAACCGCTCGACCATCACGACCATGTACAGGACCGCTCGACCATCACGACCATGTACAGGACCGCTCGACCATCACGATCTTGGGCATAAAATACCATTTCCAAGATTACCATCAGAGTGCCGGCGAGATGATGGGGAAATAGCCTCGGCTACCATCATCTTTTGTCCGGTCGTGATGGTCGAGCGGTTAAGGTTTCCTGTACACCAGTTGCATAGTGCTCCTGGCAGTATGGGTTCGAGTCACTTCTGGGGTGTGGAGTTTACAGTTGCATATACGCCTGGGAACCATTCAAGCTTGTTCGCATTTGTGTTTCTTACGTGGCCCCCAAAAAATGATGTGATTTGATAAAATACCATGCCCAAGATTACCATCAGAGCGCCGGCGGGATGATGGGGAAATCGCCTCGGCTACCATCATCTTTTGTCCAGTCAAGATGGTCGAGCGGTTAAGGTTTCCTGTACATCGGTTGCATAGTGCTTCTGGCAGTATGGGTTCGAGTCATTTCTGGGGTGATAGTTTTCAGTTATTTATATATATATATATATATATATATATATATATATATATATATATATATATATATATATATATATATATACAACCCGTTCTCGCAAATTCGTAAAGTCAATATTGACTTATTAACTACGTGCATAGGTGATATACTAAACATAATAGATACCCTTAAAAAGATTCATAGAAAACACCGACCTTACCTAACCTTGTTAGTATCTTAAGATAAGCATCTTATTGCTTCGTAATTACAATTATTACTTAACCTATACCTATTATAGGTTAAGTAATAATTGTAATTACGAAGCAATAAGATGCTTATCTTAAGATACTAACAAGGTTAGGTAAGGTCGGTGTTTTCTATGAATCTTTTTAAGGGTATCTATTATGTTTAGTATATCACCTATGCACGTAGTTAATAAGTCAATATTGACTTTACGAATTTGCGAGAACGGGTTGATATATATATATATATATATATATATATATATATATATATATATATATATATATATATATATATATATATATATATATATATATATATATATATATATGCAGAAAACCCACATGTGAAAAAATAGAGAATGCTAAACGTGTTTTTGGCTTAAATCGCCTTCATCAGAGCAAAGTTGAGAAGAATATTTTCATTCTACTTTGCTCTGATGAAGGCGACTTAAGCCGAAAACGCGTTTAGCATTCTCTATTTTTCACATGTGGTTTTTCTGCATACTTGGATCAGTGTTTTTCTGATCATTGTTGCATATATATATATATATATATATATATATATATATATATATATATATATATATATATATATATATATATATATATATATATATATATATATATATTAAACCCCAGTACCGGGATCTTAACATTTTATTCATATATATATTCTCTAAACACCATTTTGCTTCATTTACACGACGTTTGAATAGCTAATGTAACGATGGGCTTCGGACGCCAGCCAGCCTGTCGTCAAAGCGAATTCCATGATAAAGAAGAAAGATGTACTGAAGATGAAAAGAGTGGAAATTGCTCGGGGCGAGGTGAGGAACCATCTGGCTGAGAGTCACTTATGGCATCTTAAGTTTGGGAGCCCATTCTTAAGCTTGGGAGGAGTAGCAATGCTAAGTGTGGAGAGATATGCATTTATTGTTAATATTGTGAAATACAAGGAGATTGGCTTCGTTTATCTTGCAGCGGAGATTCAAAATGAGTCGATTATTGTATTAAATTATTGTTTTAAATGACCATTGAGTCGAGTACGTTAAATTTGCTTCTAGTTATACATCTAGCACTGTCATTAAGATTTTAACTCGTTATTAATGTCATTTTTGCGACACAAAGAGTCGTACAGTCCTTAACACCGAGGTGCGCATCTTAATACTGGGGGGCCACATCCAGATTTCCTTTCGCATTTAGTTTAATTATTTTTCGATTCTCAATGAAAGACATTTTTATCTCCTTTTCTCAGTCAAAACGGTTTCTAGTGGATTATATTTTAGATTCACTGGCTCTTCAGCCCGTCCTCTCGAGCTGCTACAACGGACCTTAAACGGTGTACTAGAACGAGTGAACCTAACCTAACTGACCCTAACCTAACTAATCTGACTCTAATCTAACCCAAATGACCCTAACCTAACCCAAATGACCCTAACCTAACCCAAATGACCCTAACCTAACCCAAATGACCCTAACCTAACCTGAATGACCCTAACCTAACTTATCTGACTCTAATCTAACCCAAATGACCCTAACCTAACCCAAATGACCCTAACCTAAACTGAATGACCCTAACCTAACTTATCTGACTCTAATCTAACCCAAATGACCCTAACCTAACCCAAATGACCCTAACCTAACCCAAATGACCCTAACCTAACCTGAATGACCCTAACCTACCGATCCACATATAAAAAACATGATTGTTCCTGAACTGTTGAGATTTATAGTACTACTTTATTTGTCCATTGAGGATTTTGACATCAAAATGTGTTGCAATATTTGAGTGGCTGCGGTGAGTTGAAGCCTCGCTGGACGACATAGTTGGTGTCTCAGTACTGAGATAATCATAATTTATATTTCTTCTGAGGTAACCTTGCCAATGGCAACCCATAATTCGGTCTTGAAATGTAATTATTGTGATGTACATTTTTCATGTCCCATGTGAAACTTTGTCCAATTATCTACATTATAATGTAGATAATTGGACAAAGCTTCACATGGGACATGAAAAATGTACATCACAATAATTACAAAACTTTTAAAAAGATCTCGAATTAATAGTTCGAGAACAATAGTCAAATCCCCGCCATAGATAATAACAAGCTTCTATGGCATGTTTCTATAGATAACTGTAAATACAAGCTGATCCTGGCAATGATGTATGTTTGTTTAGTGAATGTTTTATGCTGCCCATACATATACGTGTCAGATATAAAGAGGATATAATTGCTGGCCATTAAGTGCCTGTCATTAATCTTCTATCAGACCTGAATGCTTGTGAGGGTATAAATTACACAACAGGGCTGGGGATGCCTCGTAACCTGGTGGATAGCGCGCAGGACTCGTAATTCTGTGGCGCGGGTTCGATTCCCGCACGAGGCAGAAACAAATGGGCAAAGTTTCTTTCACCCTGAATGCCCCTGTTACCTAGCAGTAAATAGGTACCTGGGTGTTAGTCAGCTGTCACGGGCTGCTTCCTGGGGGTGGAGGCCTGGTCGAGGACCGGGCCGCGGGGACACTAAAAGCCCCGAAACAATCTCAAGATAACCTCAAGAAGATGCCTCGGTCTAGTTAAGTGTGATATGTGTTACATGCAAATTTGTCCACTGTGTCTGTCATCATGGTAAGTTATGTTTGGGTGAGATGGTAGTTATATAAGGCCCATAATTGTCGTACTAGAAATTATTGCTATTGATACATCCACTAATAACGCTAGATGTGCACATGCTATTGATACTAATAATAGATACTATTCAAATCCAATCAAATCAAATGTTTATTCAGGTAAAAGTACATACATAGAGGATTAGTTACAAACATAATGTTGGGTTTATAGATAGAGCTAGTACATACAATTCCTAAAGCCACTAGTACGCATAGCCTTTCGGGCTATATATTATATATATCAGGATGTATTATTGATACCACCCACAAACATAAGGTATTCATATGTTTGAGTGAGATGGAATTCATATATCCTATCCCCATTCTTCTGTGCCGCCTGCGGGTTATTTATGATTGCTATTGTAAAGGTCATGATAGCTATTGCACAGGAAAACGTTTCAAGAGCATATTTTAAATCACAGAAAACTACTCCTCCTGCAGGTTTGCTCGACTATTTTGGAATCTGGTTATAGTGCAGTTAGGCTAAGATCTAGAGTTGAGATCGTTGATACCTGAGAGAAAATAGACTTATGGAGCACTATGTGTCTCAGCTTGAACTATGGGACCTGGGAACTGCTTACTTTGGTAAGGTTATATATCAATGAGGGAAATGTTCGAGACTCACATCAGATGTCTATCCTCGAACTCTCCCGCCGGGCCTCATGTCCCAGCCCGTCCTCCTAAGGTTCCCCCAACGTCAAGAAACTGTCGCACTAAAGTGCACTTATCCTAACCCACCTGAGGACCCAACACAGAAGCAGTCTCCGTTGTGTAGTGGTAAGACACTCGCCTGGCGTTCCGCGAGCGCTATGTCATGGGTTCGTATCCTGGCCGGGGAGGATTTACTGGGCGCAATTCCTTAACTGTAGCCTCTGTTTAACGCAACAGTAAAATGTGTACTTGGATGAAAAAACGATTCTTCGCGGCAAGGGATCGTATTCCAGGGACCATAGGATTAAGGACTTGCCCGAAACGCTACGCGTACTAGTGGCTGTACAAGAATGTAACAACTCTTGTATATATCTAAAAAAAAAAAAAAAAAAAAAAAAAAAACGGGACAGTACGTCACTTTCGCGAGCCGCTCCCATTTACTAGTAAGACAATTTTTGGTCTCAGGTAACGCAAAAGAGCGAAAAGCGATGGTCTTTATAGGAGGACAGGTTGTAGGAGGACAGGTTGTAGGAGGACAGGTTATATGACGATAAGTTGTAGGAGGGCAGGTTGTAGGGGAACAGGTTGTAGGAGGACAGGTTATATGAGGACTGGTTATATGAGGATAAGTTGTAGGAGGGCAGGTTGTAGGAGGACAGGTTGTAGGAGGACAGGTTGATGGAGGACAGGTTGTAGGAGGGCAGGTTGTAGAGGAACAGGTTGTAGGAGGACAGGTTATATGAGGATAAGTTGTAGGAGGGCAGGTTGTAGGAGGACAGGTTATATGAGGATAAGTTGTTGAGGAACAGGTTGTAGGAGGACAGGTTATATGAGGATAAGTTGTAGGAGGACAGGTTGTAGGAGGGCAGGTTGTAGAGGAACAGGTTGTAGGAGGACACGTTATATGAGGACAGGTTATATGAGGATAAGTTGTAGGAGGGTAGGTTGTAGGAGGACAGGTTGAAGGAGGACAGGTTGTTGGAGGACAGGTTGTATGAGGGCAGGTTGTAGGAGGACAGGTTGTATGAGGGCAGGTTGTATGAGGACAGGTTGTATGAGGGCAGGTTGTAGGAGGACAGGTTGTATGAGGGCAGGTTGTAAGAGGACAGGTTGTAGGAGAACAGGTTATAGGAGGACAGGTTGTATGAGGGCAGGTTGTAGGAGGACAGGTTGTATGAGGGCAGTTTGTAGGAGGACAGGTTGTAGGAGAACAGGTTATAGGAGGACAGGTTGTATGAGGGCAGGTTGTAGGAGGATAGGTTGTATGAGGGCAGGTTGTAGGAGGACAGGTTGTATGAGGGCAGTTTGTAGGAGGACAGGTTGTAGGAGAACAGGTTATAGGAGGACATGTTGTAGGAGGACAGGTTGTAGGAGGACAGGTTGTAGGAGGACAGGTTGTAGGAGGACAGGTTGTAGGAGGACAGGTTGTAGGAGGACAGGTTGTATGAGGGCAGGTTGTAGGAGGACAGGTTGTAGGAGGCCTTGTTGTATGAGGGCAGGTTGTAGGAGGATAGGTTGTAGGAGGACAGGTTGTAGGAGGACAGGTTGTAGGAGGACAGGTTGTAGGAGGACAGGTTGTAAGAGGGCAGGTTGTAGGAGGACAGGTTGTATGAGGGCAGGTTGTAGGACTGGTTGTATGAGGGCAGGTTGTAGGAGGACAGGTTGTATGAGGGCAGGTTGTAGGAGGACAGGTTGTATGAGGGCAGGTTGTAGGAGGACAGGTTGTATAAGGGCAGGTTGTAGGAGGACAGGTTGTAGGAGAACAGGTTATAGGAAGACAGGTTGTAGGAGGACAGGTTATAGGAGGGCAGGTTGTAGGAGGACAGGTTGTAGGAGAACAGGTTATAGGAAGACAGGTTATAGGAGGACAGGTTGTAGGAGGACAGGTTGTAGGAGAACAGGTTATAGGAAGACAGGTTGTAGGAGGACTGGTTGTATGAGGACAGGTTGTAGGATGACAGGTTGTAGGATGACAGGTTATAGGAGGACAGGTTATAGGAGGACAGGTTGTGGTCAACACTAACACCTAAAATATATAAGCCATAACTAAATGATATTCCCTTTCTGTCTGAAGGGACTCACCCGTCCTGCTAATAGGCATTCACTTTTCACTGAAGCATTCACTTGACCTGCCCCTTCCTCCTACAGGACCCCAACGTCAAGAAACTGTTGTACTAAAGTGCCCTTATCCTAACCTACCAGAGGACCCAAAACAGAAAACGGGGACAGTATGTCAATTTCGCGAGCCGCTACCGTTTTCTAGTACGTCAATTATGGGCCTTAGGTGTAGTATACGTCAAAATGCGACGTTCTATTAGGAGGACAAGTTACACTTATCACGGGCCACTTTAGCTTTATCATAAATATAAACAATAGTGAAATAAAATTCCAAAGACCGATGACAATTTTAAATAATATTGTAGTAAGTCCAAAGAATATAAATACATCTGTTGTAAGTATTAAGAATACAACAAAGCAATGTAGTAAGCCCTGGAAATACAATCAACAACTGCCATCAGATAAAGCAGGGGAAACTCAAGCCTAATACGTGCTATTAGTCAGGAATTACCGTCACAAAGAGACAACTCGTTCACAAACATTCCAAATTGTGTTGACATCAAATCCTTGTTAATGAGCCGTGTGCTCAAAGAGGTTTACATCCTGGCTCGCCCCTGAATCTCTGAACGTAAACCGCACAGGCTATTCACATTTCTATGGTTCCATGGTGGGTCTAGTCTACAGTAGCTGTCTTTAACATTGCTACCATAAACAGGTACCTTAGCGTCACACAGCTGGCTCTTGACACACACACTGTGTAACCTTTCATATAGTCTACGGGAGCTGGCAGCTATGTATCCTCTCCACAAACGAGACTATGTATTCACCCTACAAACGAGACTATGTATTCACCCCACAAACGAGACTATGTATTCACCCCACAAACGAGACTATGTATTCACCCCACAAACGAGACTATGTATTCACCCTACAAACGAGACTATGTATTCACCCCACAAACGAGACTATGTATTCACCCTACAAACGAGACTATGTATTCACCCTACAAACGAGACTATGTATTCACCCTACAAACGAGACTATGTATTCACCCTACAAACGAGACTATGTATTCACCCCACAAACGAGACTATGTATTCACCCTACAAACGAGACTATGTATTCACCCTACAAACGAGACTATGTATTCACCCTACAAACGAGACTATGTATTCACCCCACAAACGAGACTATGTATTCACCCTACAAACGAGACTATGTATTCACCCTACAAACGAGACTATGTATTCACCCCACAAACGAGACTATGTATTCACCCTACAAACGAGACTATGTATTCACCCTACAAACGAGACTATGTATTCACCCCACAAACGAGACTATGTATTCACCCTACAAACGAGACTATGTATTCACCCCACAAACGAGACTATGTATTCACCCTACAAACGAGACTGTACATTCCCCACAAACTAGACTCTTCTATTTTGCGGTCACCTGTAGAAGCAGATCAAATGTGACCTTTTATGTCTAAAACCAAATTGATTGTTGGTTAGGAAGAAGTGTTTGTCAATTAATTAATTAACTACTCCCTCAACAAGAATACTTTTAAAGCTCTCCCCAACGACTGAGAGCAAGGATGGTAGCCTATAATGTTCTACTAATGTCTTGCTTTCCTTTTTGTAAACATCTTTCAGATTAGTTGATATAATTGGTGATTAATTCAGCCTTGGAAGAGAGCTGCAAGTGGAAGTGACCATCATTGCCGGAAGTAAGTATTTACTTAAGGAACTTTAGTAAAGAACTTGAAGAAAACGTACTTACTTTTAAGAAAGCAGACTTACAAAGTCTGGTCTTAGGACCTTGCTAATATTTATTTCGAGTAGAACATAAAATACTTTCCCTTTTGTAATATTACAAGAAGATAGGGGAGAATTTTAGCATAAAAGCTCACACGTACGTATTTGTGAAATTTATGTAAAAATAAATACATACACAAGTGTGGGTTTATATTGCATGTTATTATGTCTGGGAGAAGACATTGCTATTACTTAATGTAGTTCACTTATTATGCACCCCATACCCATTTTGTTGGCGGTAGTGGAAAGGGTTAACGAGACACATAACGGGCTCAGGGAGTGAACTACACAATTCATTTAGCCAAGTAAGTTACAATCATGATGAGCTAGTTACAAAATTCAATCCACATCGTCACATCATCAATGGGCTCGATAATGACTAAATTAAACAACTGACATATGTGGAGAGCTAGTGTCACAATTGATATGTTTATCCTGCACACCGCCCCCTATCCAGTGGGCAGCGGTGGATAAGTTACAGTCACTTAGTTACTACCTACAGTTAGCAAACTGGAGATATTTGGCCAAAACTTATGGCAGCAGATCATTTTGCAGCGACTATAGAAGGGAGAATTTATATGAAAATAGAAACACTTGGAGAGATCAGGCTAACTCAGTAACTTGCATCTTGTTCACGAAATGCGTAGAAGTTTTATAGAGATGGAATCGAGAGCTCTCAGAATCCAGACAAGAATGGAGGCACACACAGCCAGAGAGTCATTAAAACGTCAAGAGACCATAAAATACACCACTCCCCCTTCCTTACCACATTTCTACACCTTCTTTCTACCCTCATTTTTCCATCAGTTCCTCTAAACTCATCTCTCCTTAAACACGTCTTTGTTCTCCTATCATCAATACTTCTTTTTTATGATCATTAAATCATATACTTGTTTGGCGATCAGCACGAACATGCCATGGTCGTAGTAACCCTCCAGAGGCTGATAGGATCCAAGCCGAACACAGAGAATCCTGCCTCTCACCAACCCATACACATCCCTCTCTCCTACCCTCCCCCTCTCACCCAGCTCCTTTTTTCTACCCACCCTCTGTCCCCTAGCCCTACCGTAATTGGTTGCTCCCCCTGGTACCTCTATCCACACCCCTGGCATAAATAACCTGAGCTACTATATCCTTTAGAAATTTATCTAATTGTCCCAATAAACATACCTGTACGTTGGTTGAGTACGACCTCACTTCCGTCAGTCACTTACGTGCTAACATCGGACGTGAGAAGTGAAAATATTAGTTGTTTGGTAAGTACTGAACGGTACTCTCTTTCTCACCTAGGGAGCCGGTGGCTGAGCGGACAGACCACTGGACGCGTGCTCCTGTGGTCCCGGGTTCGATCCCGGGTGCCGGCGAGAAACAATGGGCAGAGTTTCTTTCACCCTGATGCCCCTGTTACCTAGCAGTAAATAGGTACGTGGGAGTTAGTCAGCTGTCACGGGCAGCTTCATGGGGGTGGAGGCCTGGTTGAGGACCGGGCCGCGGGGACACTAAAGCCCCGAAAGATAACGTCGCCTTCCCACCGGCCTAAAGTAGTTTCTCTCTTGTTGATTTAAATTTAAATTTTTAAATTTTGTCCTGAGGTCCAGTTTATTGGGAAGTGCCACTCATCCTGTGAGTGGACACACCGCCATCTTGTGGTTATCTTGAGATGATTTCGGGGCTTAGCGTCCCCGCGGCCCGGTCCTCGACCAAGCCTCCTTTTTGTTACACACCCCCAGGAAGCAGCCCGTAGCAGCTGTCTAACTCCCAGGTATCTATTTACTGCTAAGTAACATGGGCATCAGGATGAAAGAAACTTTTTGCCCATTTGTCTCCAACTCCACTGGGGATCGAACCCGGAACCTCAGGACTACGAATCTGAAGCACTGTCCTCTCAGCTGTCAGGCGCCACGCTTGTAGCAGCATGTACCATCCCCCCCCTCCCCCTCAATAGGAAGAAAACCTACTGGGTTGTTCATCCTGTCACTTGTACCCAGACACAGCTGGGACTTAACTGTCTCAAGTGAACAGCTTATCAAACAAGAAGATTAACATTTGTAAACCCATAAGTACTTACTTTATTTTGCGGGTGCAAATGGGGGAATCTATTAAGAACAGTATCTATATTTGACAAATAGTATTTTCCTAACTCAAACAATGTGGGGTTTATTATTCTACACATATTCCTAATGACTCTTTGATGTTCACATTTTCTCAGGTAGTGGTCAAGGCAGTGTCCGTCACTCTCACCGCAGATTATGCAACTCTTCTACTACACTGTTCTTTCCAATCCGAATCTCCATGGATATTTGTGTTCAAGACAGATTCTTGCTATCACTGAGTGTCTTCCGCGGCCACCTCCTCTTCGCCCATAATGATTGGGATTGCCAGCTGCAACCATGTTGTACCATCGTACAGTTTCACTGATTTTTCTTCTATCCTCCTTTCCTCAGTAACCTTGTCGCAGTGATATTGCCTGATGATAAAATTTGTAGAAGAGTCTTGGGTATGAAGTATTCAATATTGTCTTCTTCAGCGCCTTCAGCAGCCAGCACATCTGCTCGTTCATTTCCACAGATTCCAACATGGGAGAGGATCCACAGAAATTTGACGACTTCCTTGATTTGTTAGTACCCTCACAGCTCTTAATTTCAGCGACTATCGCAAGATTTTCTGCCCGATTTTTACTAAGACTTTGTAACACTGCTTTTGAATCAGTGCAGATCACTGCACGATTAACGTTTCGTTCAAGGAATCTTAACGCCATAGCAATAGTAGTTAGCTCCGATTGCGTTGTAGAGGCAACGAATGACTCCGACATAAGGGAAATCAGTTTTGAAGCCCCCGTGGGAATGAGCGATCGCAGTGTACTGATGTTTGAGTATCTGGTCGAAGAAGTGTTAATATACCCAAAGAAGGGCACAGAAAACAAATGGCTAGCATTCCGAAAGGAAACTATGAGGAGATAAGAGAATTCCTACAAATATTATTTGGGAAACAGAGCTCAGGGGAAAGACTACACAAGGCATGATGGACTACTTCACACAGAAGTGTAAGGAGGCAACAGACAAGTTCGTCCCAGTCCAAACGGAAAACAATTAAATGCAGACGAGAAACCCGTGGTTTAATCAGAGATGTAAGCTAGCAAAGCAACTAAGTACAAGGGCGTGGAGAAACTATAGAATCAATAGGACACAAGTGAGCAGAAAAAAGGTACCAGAGCGACAGGAATGAATTCGTCAGGGTGAGAAGAGAGGCAGAAAGACAATATGAAAATGACATAGCATGCAAGGCAAAGAATCAGCCTAAATTGTTGCACAGCCACATCAGGAGAAAAAACAACAGTGAAGGAACAGGTAATGAAACTGAGGATAGGGGCAGTCAAACTCACTACAAACGACAAGAAAGTGTGCAAAGAACTTAATTAGAAATTCCAGAAGGTCTTCACAGTTGAGAAAGGCGAAGTCCCAGAGATAGGAGAGCGAATATCTAATCAATCTCCACTAGTTGAGTTTGTGATTACTAGTGGGGAGGTGAGGAAGCATCTGCTAGAGTTGGAAGTGACATAGGATATAGGCCCGATGGAACCTCACCTTGGATACTGAAGGAAGGAGCAGAAGCTCTGTGCCAGCCACTCGCCATGATGTATAACAAATCACTTGTAACAGGTGAACTGGCAAAAATTTGGAAGACAGCTAATGTAGTCCCGATATTCAAAAAGGGTGACAAACGTGAGGCACTGAACTACAGGCAAATGTCACTAACTTGCATGGCATGCAAGGTGACAAGAAGATTGTGCGAAAAAAGTTAGTGGAACATCAGGAGCGGAAGAACTTTCTATCACAACATCAGCATGGGTTCAGGGATGACAGATCATCCCTCACAGGATTGATTGAATTCTGTGACCAGGCAAGAAAGAGAGGGGTGGGCAGACTGCATATTTTTGGATTGCCAGAAAGCCTTTGACACAGTACCACATAAGAGACTAGTGCACAAACTGGAGATGCAAGGATGAGTGAAAGGGAAGGTACTCCACTGGATAAGTGAGTACCTAAGCAGCAGAAGACAGCGAGTCACTGTGAGGGGGTGAGGTCTCTGAGTGCCGAGGCGTCACCAGGGGAGTCACTCGGGAATCAGTTCTTGGACCTATTCTGTACCTGATATATGTAAATGATCTTCCAGAGGGAATAGACTCGTTCCTCTCGATGTTTGCTGATGATGCAAAAATTATAAGAAGGATTAAGACAGAGAAAGATAGTATGAGGCTATAGGATGACTTAAACAAACTGAAGGAATGGTCAAACAAATGGCTAATAAATTTCAACCCAAGTAAATGTAAGGTAAAGAAACTAGGGGAGGAAATACGAGGCCAGACACTGGATACCGAATGGGAGATGAAGTCCTTTACAAAACGAACAGAGAAAAAGATCTGGGAGCTGAAATCACTCCAAACCTGTCTCCTGAAGCCCACATCAAAATAATACCATCGGCGGCGTATGCGAGACTGGCTAATATCAGGACTACCTTCAGAAACATGTGTAAGGAATCCTTCATAACCTTGCGTACCACTCATGTAAGACCAATTCTGGAGTATGTGGCCCCAGCATGGAGCCCGTACCTTGTAGAGCACAAGACGAAGATTGAAAAAGTTCAGAGGTATGCCACTAGGCAAGTCCTAGTACTAAGAGGCATGAGTTATGAAGAAAGGCTGAGGGAGCTGCACCTCACGTCTCTGGAAGACAGGAATTCACAGGAAGACATGATCACCACACACAAAACTCTCAGGGGAATTGACGGGTAGACCAGGATGGATTATTTAACACGGATCGTTCACGAACAAGGGGACAAAGGTGGAAGCTGAGTACCCAAATGAGCCACAGAGACATTTGAAAGAACTTTTTCAGTGTCAGAGTAATAAAGAAATGGAATGCACTAGGAAGTGATGTGGTGGAGGCTGACTCCATACACAGTTTCAAATGTAGATATGATACAGCTCGAGAAGCTCAGGAATCTGTACACCTGAGGAATTCCTAAATCTCAGGAATCTGATTGACGGTTGAGAGGCGGGACTAAAGAGCCAGAGCTCGACCCCCCGCAATCATAAGTAGGTGAGTACACACACACACGCACACCAGCCCCTGTTAATCCAATATATAACTTAATAAAAACCATAAAATATGAATACAAAGTAAATTACAACAATAATAAACATAACATTCCTATTGATAAACATTATATGTGGGGCTGCAGTAAAATTTTATAGTACTATTCATATTAATATTAAAACCATTAATCACGAGCAACGTTTCAGGCAAATGTTATAAACCCACTTGAAAATTAACGTATATTATTTAAATTATTTTCATTAGGCTTTACAAAATAAATCACTCAGAATATTGCTGCACTGGAAACAGTAAATTATTAAAGCACCATCTTTTGCACGCTCCTCAGTGCTTTATCATTTTAATTATATGATATAAATACATTTTATAAGCATATTGTGACACTTTCAGACTGGGAGTAAATGCATAGAAATAATTATATAAGAACATTAAATAGCAATGTGAGATTTTTTCCTCTAAAAAAAATTATCCCTGATGTAACTACATTAAAAAACATTCCACTTAATTCAGATACATTAACAATATTTGATTGTAAAT